>NW_027490041.1:1905000-1950000 GCF_041146795.1 Maylandia zebra
ATTCACTCAAACTCTTTATCCTGGGTTAATGTTCAGGTCTCCTGGTTCCTCAGTGTCCCTGTGCTGAGTGGAGTGTAAAGAGTGTCTCCTGTTACAGAAACACTCTGACTGTTGAACAGATAGTTCAGTCTGTACATGTCTGTCTCTTTCACTCACAAACACGTTTTCACATTCATGGATTCAATCAGTTGATGTTTGAAACTCTTCTAAATGATTCCTTGTAAACTTCTTCAGTCACAAACAAACAGGAAGTGATATCACATGTGTTCCTGTCCACACAGCAGAATGAGTCTATTGCTGACAGTGATGTACAAACAGAGTGAGCATTTCTGAGGCCCAAAATAAACTGAGTAGTTCACTGAATGAACAATGGACTGTGAGCTCAGTTCCTTCATCATTAGTATGGATTATATATGTATATGTATTATATTAGTATCATATATATCAGGTGCTGCTGCTTTCAGTCATTGTGCAAATGTGCTGTTTGTAAGCTTGTAAAGCTGCAGTCAGCTGAGACTGAAGAAGTCACCTGATCAGTGAGCAAACGTTTCTGAAAACGTCCAGATGAACAGAATCAACCTTTTGGGATCAGCCAGCAATGCAGCATCATTGTTGTTCAGCTTCAGAGGTTTGCAGGAATGAACTGATGACCAGAAACAGCTGCAAAGTCCAAGAAAATACCAGCTGGAGTTCAGCTGCATTTGAAGAAGTCAAAGAAAAGTAAGGATGGCAAAGGGCGACGTTTTCTTCCAAAGAGCTGCAAACATGGTCGACGCCTCATTAGAAGAATCATCTGGACATTTGTGAGGAACTCTGACCAAGAAAGCAACGTCACACAGATCCAACAGACAGTTTCCATGACTGCAAGTGTTGAGTGGAAAAATGCTACATTGCATTATTGCATCCTCTCACCACAGGAGGCGCTGTTGGCACCACTGATTGCTGATCAGCTGTTCTCTGATGATCTGATTGATACTGTGAATAACGGGACTCACTGAACTCTGTGACACAGTGAAGATTACAGAGTTTAACTTCACCCTTTAAGACTGACCACAGAACCAAGTCCGCCAGAGCTTTTGTTATATTTTTACATGCTGTGGAGCCATTTGTGGGAGCATTTCAAGTTGCTATACATCAATACAACTGTTATAGCCCTAATTTTAATAATATGTGTGCATTAAGTCCATAGTAACTACATAAATTGCAAAAAAAACCTCTGCTCATCCATCTCTGTGTGTATCAGGATACATTTGGTTCATAATACACAGAAAAATCAGAGTTATTACCTGTAATAAATGTGAAAGATTCCTGCAGTGATAACCAGGCAGGACTGAAACACATCCAAGCTGTCACCACGGTAACAGCAGCGCCCATCCACAGGTGAGGGGAGGAGCAAAAAGAGGGACTTTGACCATTTTATACTAAAAACACTCAACTAATGTTTCTAATATGAAACAAATAAGCCCACATTAATGTGAGCGTTTATTAAATAATAATAATGATGATTTCCTCCTGATCTCATTTCCACAGCAGAGAAAACTGTGGTGTATATTGAGGTGGAGGGTGTGGTCTGTGGCTCAGGTGTAGAGTGAGGGTGGGGTGCACCACAGCAGCATGCTGGGACTGCTGAGGGTGGAGGAGGGAGTGATGATGACATCAGAGCTGCAGCACAGAGACCAGTGAACACACAGTCTGTTCATCTTTGCATAGATACAATATACAGCACAATATTGAATGACAGACACGCTGTGGGAGCTTCCACAGATACACTGACGTCAGCATCCAGAGTCCTCCTGCTGCTCCCCCCTCAGAGCCCCGTGATCAGCACCAACACATTCAGTTAGATGACAGAGTCCAGCTGCAGCTAGAATCAGCTCCCCTCTGTGAACAACAGCACAGCGTCAGTGTTTCACACTCAGTGAAAGGAGGAAACAGCAGAAGAACACCATGTGTGCTACGTTTCCCAGGACACACTACAAACTGCACAAATACAGAGCAGCACGTGGAAGGACCTGGAGCTGCATTTACAGAGCTGCAGACAGCGTGATGTCCTGTATGGACAGGTGGAAGGAACCAAGTCCTCAGCTGGAACACTCGTGTTTGTCCACAGACAGGAAACACAGCAGGAAACTTCCTGACAGAAGTGCAGCTCATGGATAACACACTTCCTGTCAGTCAGAATGAGGCTGCAGCCAAACACAGAAAGGTGTTTTTGTCCAGATGAGCCCAGAGAAGAAACACGAGTGTTCACAGACATCAGAAGCTCAGAGAGGTGAAACATGAGGTTGGAGTCCTCGTCAGCATCCAGAAGAGCTGCTGTGAAACCCTGAGTACTCATGACAGACTCTGATGGCACAAACACATCATGATTCAAACAGAAAGACAAACATGGAGCTCCTGATCCTCCTGCATGAGAACAAGCTGACATGAGCGCTGTGTCTGAGAGTGTCTCCCTGTCACAGTGACAATAACACAGCTGCTGCTCACAGTCATTAAACTGACCTGAGGTCAGCTGTGCTCCTTACATATGAACCATGTGACCTCACATCAGTGCTGTGGATGACTGTAGTCATAGAAGAGTAGAGCTGTAGCAGGTGGTGTGAGGAGGAGGTGGTGTATTCTAGTTAACGCAGTACTGAAACACTCCAGCAGAGGGCGCTGTTAAGTCCTTATTGTAACACAGTTACTGTGTGCAGTTAGACTTCATACATAATCTGCACTTATTTCCATCAGACATGCTGTCAGTAAATGATTGGTTTCTATTGATTCTACTTCCTGTTGACTCGTTTGATGACAGTGAAACAATCACAGCTGATTGTGTGATGATGTAAACTGTCACTGTTACATTCAGTGTGTGTGACATAATGTTAGTGCAGGCTGATAACAGCCTGGTTCTGTTAGAAACACATGAACGTGTCCATAGATCAGTGTGTGTTTAACATGAGAGCTTCAGCCCTGCTGATGTGTTAAATAAAGACATGCAGGAAAACTGATGAGACTCTGAAATAACTCTTTATATTTATAATGTAACTCTGCATCAAAAGAACAACAAAGGATCCCAGACAGGTTTCTGTGAACAAAGACCATTCTGATGTTTCTGTGTTTCTAACACTTTGACATTATTAGTAAACAGACTGCAGTGAGCAGCATTTATAAAGAGCTTCTATATAAAGATATGACAGCTGTTTGACAAGTTTATCACTCTGTGTTTGGACCTGATCAGTCCAGCTGTTTACTTGAAACATGTTCATTTACCTGTTCTGTTATATTCATGTTCTTGTCTCTGTTGAAAACACATTTTAATGTCCCTCAGATTTTTCTCCCAGATGAATAAATATAAAAATGACACAAACTGACTGCAGCTACTTTTTGTCCTTTCTGTCAAAAACCTTCATGTGACTCATGAGAGACACGTTTCAGCTGTTTGTGACAGATCAGAGGCCAACAAGTCATTTATAACACTTTCCATCATTGTTTAAAGTTCTCAGTGTTTCTGTGTTGCTGCGTATAGGATCTCCCAGCATCATCACTGTGCTGTCCAATCATTGTGTGCGAGGTTACCCTTATAGTGCCATGTGTGTTTGCACAAAGAGAAGCATGTGTGTCAAATATAAATAAGCACAGAACAGAAACAGCTGCTCGTTTCTTCTGTTTAGAGTCAAGTTAGTGTTTTGTGTCTTTGTTTGAGGCCTGATGTCGAGCAGAGGTGTGTGTAACTGCACTGCTCTGTTATATGTGTGAAGTGTGTGCTTCTCTTCAGCATCATCTTTGTCACTGCTGATTCCTTTGTGTCATCATGTGTTGAGAAGAGAGAACAGTTATAACGGAGGAGCAAAAGGAAGCCCTGAAATCTGCATCAACAAGGAAGTGTTGGCTCACCAGTGATCCCAGCAGAGCCACTGGTTTGGCTCCAGTTGTTCTAGATTCAATGATGTTGTTGCTACAGATACATGTCAGCATCTTTATTGAATTTTATATGAAGCAGAAATGGTGTCATTAGGAGAAGAAGAGGAGAACAAGTCCGGCGAGGAGGCAGCAGCTCTTAAAGATGAAACAGCAGCTCAGCCCTGAGCTCAGAGAGCTGCACATGAAAAAGCTCCTCAAGCAGATCCTGTCAGAGGTTTGTCATCAACAGGAGGAACTGTTCACATCATAGGATGAAGATGCTGTCAGCTGGATGAAGAAGGTTATTTAATGCAAACGTTCACACTGAAGTCAAATTGTTGTCGTGTTGAACAGATTCATGTACTGATCGTCTCCAGAATGTTAGAAGAGCTTCAATGAATCATTAGAAACAACTTACAGCTGCACAGCTGTGTCAAACACATCTGTGTGTCATTGTGGGATTGTTGTGTTTCTACATGTGACACACGTCTAAAACATGCACACAATCTGAACACAAACAGGGACTCATGTGTTCCCACAGCCAGATGCTGAGAGCCATTTCCTTGTAGTCCTGTGTCTACATACATGAACCATTAGATGTTATTGGAATGATTGTCAGCTCTGATAGTTTCATGTGTGTTTAGCTGGACGCTGTTTGATCCTCGACATGTTTAAAGGTGTCCAGTCCTGAGACACTGGGGCTGGAAACAGCTGTGATGTCATTGGACTGTCACACAGACAGAAGTGCATGAAGTGAGCAGCCGAGGAGCCGCTGATGTTTTGGATTCAACAGCATTTGAAAGGTCGACACAGACACATTTGCACACAGAAAGCTGAATCTGTCATATGCCACAGTGAACTCACTGTTCAGTGTTTTTCAGGAAGCTTCTTAACTGCCTCTGCTGCCAAACAAGCAGCTGATGTCCTTGAGAAGAAGCTGAAGAAGTCTCCAACAACAAATACAGGAAGTGGACTTTCAAATACTAGATTCACTTTAGACTCACAGAGAAATGACTCAACCAGCTGTGTTTGACTCTATGAAAGGTCAGTGTGTGTCTGCACACAGACTGTTGTGTTGGACTGTTATTCAGTTGTCTGCTGAATGTTTTCAAATGTCTGCATCTCAGCTGTGATGAGGCTGGGGGTCATGGGAGGCCACCGTAGCAGCCTCTTCAACATCATGACATCATCATAAATGCTGCTGGACCGTCTGATGGGCTGACGGTGAAAAAGCCGTCGGGAAGGAAACAGAAGACATTTCAGAGGCTGCAGCAGATTTCTTTGATTCGGGGCCTTTTTCAGCTTTATTGGACAGAGCAGTGAAGATAAGTGACAGCAAAGCAGAGAGAAAGGGGGCGTGGCCCGGGTCAAAGCCAGGCCAGCTGCTCTCCACCTCGTGGTCACCTGCTCATCCTAGTGAGCTCCACCAGCAGCCCTTTCACACACTTTACACTGTCAAACACTGTGTGTGGACCTCAGCTAACAACAGGCTGCATTTAAGTCTGGACTACATGCTTTTATATTGTTTTTATTCCATCAGCAGCTCAACATCATGAGCAGCTTTGACATAAAGACATCAAACTCAAGCTGACTTTAAACTACTTTTAATACAGGGGCTCAAAAACAACATCTTTATTATATATCAGGACACAAAGTCATTTCATCTCAAAGGGAAACAGCTTTATTTGGAATAACCAGCACTATCAACTGGTTTGGGATCTCCACCAGTTTCATGTCTTTGCAGCTTCTCCAACAAAGTTCCTGTAAAATCAGCATGTTTGTCTTTATTGGTTTGATAGTGATTGATTATTCAGTCCCAATCTGCTGTCATCTAAAGAACAAAATGATGTTTCTATGAGTCACAAAGCTCCAGATGTTGTCGGCTTCACAAAGAAAACAAAGAACTTAAACACAAAGTGTTTGGAGCCAAAATGTTCCCAAGCTGCTCTTTTTGAAATGGCAGAGGTACAGTGGTGTCTAACAGCACACTGTGGAAGGCAAACATGTTATTGTTGGATGAAACTTCATGAATCCTTTGTAGATTTGAGCTGTTGGAGCCTTTCTTTTCTCTTCAGGTGTACAGATGCTGAGGAGGCAGGTGAAGCAGGTGGAGCTGTTGTGATGCTGGCAGAGGGTGTGTCTTAGTAACTCTGTGAGGCAGAACTGGATCCAACATTGTGGATGTGTTGATGTTGGAGCCATTAAGAGTCTCTGGCCACACTGTAGGATTTCCCTTTGATCCACTGTGGGGGCATTTTGGAGTCTGTCAGTGAAACTCTTCATGTTTGTGTTTGACTCCAGTTTATAGAAACAGAGAAATGTGTCATGCTTTTGTTCGGCCTCCACAAATACACACATTTGTTCATTGGTTGGACTTTTTGGAAGGAGACACATTGAAAACCATGTTAATAAGATCTTGTTGTTTCCTGTGGATCCGACACAGAGAGTGGACTTCAGACAGAAAGCGTGGAAGAGATTTTAGAGGCCGTGTGTGGCAACAGGAAGTTTCTGTGTGTTTGCTGATCTTACATGTGGAAAACAACACGTGATGTTTGTGAAGTTCTACAATGATCATTGTTCTCACAGCATTTTGAGTGGGAACAGTTCAAACTGGGAGTAGTGGGAGTTATTTACTGATTGAAACAAGCTGAATGTTTCTGTGACGATGAAGATCAGCAGCTCAGCTGATCAATGAACTGACATCTATCAGTCGTTTCATGAGATGAAGTCATCAGCAGACATTTGTTCTGACTGTGTGATGAATGTCAGAACGTCAGGGCTCTGCTTTAGTCACTGCTTGATGATCATTGGCTCATTGTTGAATCCAGGGCCCAGTCTGACCTCTGACCTTTGCTGCAGGTCTTCTGTGTTATCTCCACTTTCATGTCTGATCTTCTACTTGTAGTCCTGTGTCTACATATACAGTGGCTTTCAAAAGTATTCGGCCCCCTTGAACTTTCCCACATTTTGTCACATTACAGCCACAAACATGAATCAATGTTATTGGACTTCCAGGTGAAAGACCAACACAAAGTGGTGCACACGTGAGAAGTGGAACGAAAATCATACATGATTCCAAACATTTTTTACAAATAAATAACTGCAAAGTGGGGTGTGCGTAATTATTCACCCCCTGAGTCAACACTTTGTAGAACCAGCTTTTGCTGCAGTTCCAGCTGCCAGTCTTTTAGGGTCTGTCTCTGCCAGCTTTGCACATCTACAGACTGAAATCTTTGCCCATTCTTCTTTGCAAAACAGCTCCAGCTCAGTCAGATTAGATGGACAGCGTTTGTGAACAGCAGAAATTGAAATTGAAATTGCAGTGAAGTCAGCTAGAAACTTACAGTGACGTGGACATCATGCAAAGACTGCCAGACTCTGTAATACTGCAAATGATCAGTGACTCAGGTTAACACTAAACTTTAAACGGCACCTCTGTGTCTCTGTGTGCTGAACATCTAGGATTGAGTCAGGCTGCATCAGCTGAAGCTGTTATTTGTATATATCAGTATTTTTTTATTCAGGTGTGGGGAAAATACGTAAGACTGCAGTGAAGCGATGCACCAGAGTAATCCCTGGCCAAAGGTATCGTACTCAAATCAGACTACTGATCCAGCCACATCAGCCTTTTGTGAGGTCTGTTTAAAGTAGACTAAAAGTGAACTGCAGGTTCCTGAGAGGTGGACTGTGAGCACAGAAACACATGTTCATACATACAGCTGCAGCAAACTTACATTAATTTTAAATAGATTTGTTACTCTGATGTCTGTCTCTGTGTTAGTCCTCTGACAGACTGGTGACCTGTCCAGGTGTGCTCTACCTACTACTGGGACAGGTTCCAGCCTCTGTAATAGAAATGTTCTGTTATTCTCATTTAAAGTGTTTAAGTGCTTATGCATATGCTTAGTTGTGACACTGTTACTGTTCAGTGAAAGTTGCTAAAACTAGATGAACTTACTTCAGCAGTTTGAGAAAACAACTCCCTTTACAGGTGCTGATAAGGCCAAGGGCACAAAACAGCACAACCATTGATGCGTTAGGTTTCATAGCGAGACACGTGAAGTGTGGTAGGATCAGTTTGTAACTTCCTCCCTCTTCCTTGGAATGCATAAAGGAGGAGGAGCACGACCTCTGTGGCAGCGCTGACATGACTGAACCGTGATGTTTGATGTGTGTTGGCGCAGTAATAAATAGCTTGATCACAGCTCTTTCTGTGTTGCAGACTTTATTTAAAAAATTCCACGAAACCCCCCCCCCCCCCCCCCCCACTGTGAACCTGAATTGAATATTCAGAAGACATTTGTTTAAATAGTTCTACAAATCTGAGCTGTTGGTGTGTCCTTGGATTGTGTGGTAATAATATTAGAGCCTGCAATCTTTCTTACTGGATCTCTACTATGAGTCATGTTACCTGAGATTAGTTCTATGTTTACCTGTCAGCCTGGACGAATGTGCTGTGTGAAGAATGTAAATGACATCAGATCTGAACTGCTTACATCTAAGGAGCCTGTTCATATTTAATTGTAATATGAACCAATGATTTTCTGATTGATTGCTGATATATACAGTGGGGAAAAAAGTATTTAGTCAGCCACCGATTGTCATCATTTTAGGTGGGGGAACTTGCACAGAGGTCAGTAATTTGCACCAGAGGTACACTTCAACTGTGAGAGACAGAATGTGAAAAAAAAAAAAATCCATGAATCCACATGGTAGGATTTGTAAAGAATTTATTGGTAAATCAGGGTGGAAAATAAGTATTTGGTCAATAACAAAAATACAACTCAGTACTTTGTAACATAACCTTTGTTGGCAATAACAGAGGTCAAACGTTTACTATAGGTCTTTACCAGGTTTGCACACACAGTAGCTGGTATTTTGGCCCATTCCTCCATGCAGATCTTCTCGAGAGCAGTGATGTTTTGGGGCTGTCGCCGAGCAACACGGACTTTCAACTCCCGCCACAGATTTTCTATGGGGTTGAGGTCTGGAGACTGGCTAGGCCACTCCAGGACTTTCAAATGCTTCTTACGGAGCCACTCCTTTGTTGCCCGGGCGGTGTGTTTTGGATCATTGTCATGTTGGAAGACCCAGCCTCGTTTCATCTTCAAAGTTCTCACTGATGGAAGGAGGTTTTGGCTCAAAATCTCACGATACATGGCCCCATTCATTCTGTCCTTAACACGGATCAGTCGTCCTGTCCCCTTGGCAGAAAAACAGCCCCATAGCATGATGTTTCCACCCCCATGCTTCACAGTAGGTATGGTGTTCTTGGGATGCAACTCAGTATTCTTCTTCCTCCAAACACGACGAGTTGAGTTTATACCAAAAAGTTCTACTTTGGTTTCATCTGACCACATGACATTCTCCCAATCCTCTGCTGTATCATCCATGTGCTCTCTGGCAAACTTCAGACGGGCCTGGACATGCACTGGCTTCAGCAGCGGAACACGTCTGGCACTGCGGGATTTGATTCCCTGCCGTTGTAGGGTGTTACTGATGGTGACCTTTGTTACTTTGGTCCCAGCTCTCTGCAGGTCATTCACCAGGTCCCCCCGTGTGGTTCTGGGATCTTTGCTCACCGTTCTCATGATCATTTTGACCCCACGGGATGAGATCTTGCGTGGAGCCCCAGATCGTGGGAGATTATCAGTGGTCTTGTATGTCTTCCATTTTCTGATGATTGCTCCCACAGTTGATTTTTTCACACCAAGCTGCTTGCCTATTGTAGATTCACTCTTCCCAGTCTGGTGCAGGTCTACAATACTTTTCCTGGTGTCCTTCGAAAGCTCTTTGGTCTTGGCCATGGCGGAGTTTGGAGTCTGACTGTTTGAGGCTGTGGACAGGTGTCTTTTATACAGATGATGAGTTCAAACAGGTGCCATTCATACAGGTAACGAGTGGGGGACAGAAAAGCTTCTTACAGAAGACGTTACAGGTCTGTGAGAGCCAGAGATTTTCCATGTTTGAGGTGACCAAATACTTATTTTCCACCCTGATTTACGGATAAATTCTTTACAAATCCTACCATGTGAATTCATGGATTTTTTTTCCACATTCTGTCTCTCACAGTTGAAGTGTACCTCTGGTGCAAATTACTGACCTCTGTCATCATTTTAAGTGGGGGAACTTGCACAATCGGTGGCTGACTAAATACTTTTTTGCCCCACTGTATGTATGTGTGTATATATATATATATATATATATATATATTTTTTTTTTTTTTTTTTTTTTACATACATAGTTTTTTGTTGCCTTATGGTTCCAAGCGCTGTCACCAATCTTTGCATTTTGTTATTATCTCATGACACTTGTTTAATCAGCTACCATCTCTCCTGTGGACTTTTTAATGTCTACAGTCTCAGACCAACACAGCCCTGCCCTTCCCATATTAGATTCTTGATGAATGTGTGTTGTTGTTATTCAGCCTGGTTCAATGTGCCCCTTTTTAACTTTGAGCACCCGCCCCTCTAAACCTCTCTGCACAGCCCTGCACTGAACTCACTATCTTCTCCCTCTAACAGCCTCCACATGTTCTCACTGTAATTTCCCCTCATGAATGAATTTATGCTGCACTAATGTGAATGTTTGCAGGGAAATCAAACGCATTTCACACGCAGTACTCGAGCTGACTTACCTTTGTTTGAATGACGACTTGTACGCGCTGACTCCACAGATAAGGTACGAAAATATATCAGGCTACGTCTTCAGGGTTTCTACTCCACGGCCGTATTTCATACGGGTCCACATTTCCACTGCACGCTATTTTCTGCAAGTACTGCCGCTTCGCCTCTGGACGCAATCGGTCTCTATACAGTCCGTTCTCTTTTGAGCTGCTTTTAAGCATCTTGTAATCGTCGTTCCAACACAGTGTGTTTGTTTTGAATCGTAGACCTCGAAAATGGTGCCGCGCTCCCACAATGCATTGCGGCGTGACGTCAACTCCAAAGCCCTATAGAACATGTTCTTTTTCATTGTCAAAATTATCAGGAATAAAGAAGAAAACTGATTCAAAACCTGTGGAACCTGCCAAAAAACAAGTTTTACTGCAAAGGATTTCTAGATGTGAAGGTTTTGTGGCTTTTTTCAGTTTCTAAAACAAACTCATTTGTACAGAAGGATATGAGGATGTATATGTCCGGTGGTGGGTTTTTTTCTTCTTGATTTAATGTATTCATTTATCTCTTCACTTAATCTTTCTTTATGTTTTTTTTTTTTTTGATTTTTTTTTGATTTGGCATGAGCGATTTCCGGTCCTCACTCCAAGGTGGCGGTAATGCACCACATGTTCTATCACAGCTGCGTCCGAGAGGACAGGAAACGTCTGTATGCGTCTGCAAACCAGGTAACTACACTCAGCTGAGCCTCTCTGCTAGTCGTTATTAGTTGGAGGGTTTGCGTCACTTTCTCTCGGCTTGATAAAGGGCTGTATAGAAATCTCTGGTACGTAACACGTAACGTCATTTTTAGGGAGCGTCGCAGAGAAGTGAGGCTGTTTCTTTGTTTTTGTCGAGTTTTGATTGAAGACATGTTTCCAGTCCGTTTTTTACTCGTTTGTTTTTTCATTAATAACTTTACATTATCACAGAGAACAAGAAGGCGCTTTGTTTGTCACATTCACCTTATGTCTGTGAAGGTTCTCAGTCATCCAGGTCATCGTAGTCAAAGGAGCTTGCAAAGAAAAGCGTCTGGACTTCTTTAAGTTACTTGAAGACGTTTCACCTCTCATCCGAGAAGCTTCTTCAGTTCTAAGGTCAAATGGTGGAGAGTCCCAGATATAAGCCTAGTGGGAGTGACCCCCCACAGAGGGACAAAAGGACCCCCTGATGATCCTCTAATCACCTGAGCCAAGGTTTGAAACTGGGTGTGGGCCCCAATCAGCCAGTTTCGGGTGAGTTCATTGTGAAACCTGGCCCCACCTTATCATGCGAATTCCTGAGGTCAGATGGCCCAGGATGTGAGTGGGCGTTAAGGCGTCTGGGAAGGATCTCAAAACTGGATTATAGATGGCAGAGAGTTGGTGTCGTAAACCCCGCCTCTGTTCAAAGATGGTCGCTCACAGTTGACATAGATGCTTCTTTCACTCCTCTTTCAAACCATCTGTCCTCTCTGTCCAAAATGTGAACATTAGCATCCTCGAAAGAGTGTCCTTTATCCTTAAGATGCAGATGGACTGCTGAGTCTTGTCCTGTGGAGGTGGCTCTTCTATGTTGTGCCATGCGCTTGTGAAGTGGCAGCCACTTGGCAGCCACAGTGATAAATGGCTGAGATGGCTGCAGCTGTACGTGTGAGGTACCTACATATTTCAAGATGAATTTGCAGAGATGTCATGTTTGGTGCTTACAGACATCACACTGCATTTTGTGATTTCGTAGCTATTGTTGTGATATTTCGGAGCTTCCCATGATCACCGTGACAGTCATTCATTTTAACATAACCTTTCTATTCCTTTCAGGGATCCTCATTTTTTTGGTGAGGAAGATCAGCAGCTGTGTCGACAGGCAACAGGTAACGGCATGCTTTTCTGTTAGTACTGTAGACCTTGGTCTGGTGCTCTTTTTTAGTTTAACACAGTATTTTCATTTGCCGAAGTGTAAAAAGCTTGTTCCAGGAGAAACAAACTTTAGTGAGTTCTGCAAAATGATTCCCACCATTGCACACTCTGTCAGCCTCCAGTGTGCCCTTTTTTTGTCCTTTAACTGAAGAAAGTCGGTATCAGAACATATGAGATAAGTGAGATCCTCATTTTGCCTGCTTATTTCAAGATACAACATTTTCACAAACTGCTGTAGGATAACCTTGCTATTTGTCTTTTCCAACACTTCTACATTCATCCATATTTCCTTGTCTGCTTCTTTCCAGGTGAAAAGTACCTGAAATGGGTGAAAGATTTTGTTTCCAAAAACAAAAGCATGTGCGTTCACCTGAAGAAGCCAAGTGGTGCTGACCTGTGGATAGAAGAGCTTGAGAACACCAAATACAACGGGGATGATGATGAAGTTAACGCCTGGGGAAAATTCTACCTTCCCGAGATTGTAAAAATGCAGGTTATTGGTGTGGTAAAGGGCACCTCATGTCCATGTGACGAGCTTGTGCTGATGACGCGTGAGGACAAAAAGCTGTACGGCTATGACGGAGAGGAGCTGCATCTGGTGGCTTCCAGTTTCCTGGAACTATGTGACAAAACGATAGAGTATCCAGCATCCAAGCGCTACTACAATGGAGAGGCCTTCAAAGATATGGTGAGAAGTTAGACTGCTAAGAATAAGACTGGGGATGCCTAGTGTTAGAGATCAATCACCTGAGCTTTTCTTTGTATTGTTGTGTGTTCTGTTTAGACTGAGGAGGACTGGAAAAAAGTTAAGATGAGTGATGTGGGGAGGAAACTGCAGGAAGAACATAAAAAGCTGGTAAATGAAACCCAGTCAGCGTTCGTCAGCCTAATATCATAGGTGGGTATTGGAGCTGAGTATCATCACTGATTTCTAGAACCTGTTCAATTCCAATTCACAAGGTCCCAATTAGATTCCATTTAATTCTTACTCAGAGAGTCAGAAACATTATAATTCTGATCATTTATCAGTACTGACACTTGTGAAACTTCATCAGAGGTGTGAGCATCACAGCAGATGCTTTTGTGTCAAAGTAACTGAGGATAAAACACAAAACCATGAAGCAGATTTTCCTGGCCTAGCTTTTTACAGTAGATAACCTTAAAAATATTATTCTGCAGTAGAACAAAAGCAGACGAGAACCACGACTCAACAAATGTACATTGGCTGATGCTGCTGAAGTGATTCAGAGGTTTTAATAAGAGGTTTTAATAGAGACACAGCAGAGCATTTTGCAGTTTCACTTAATTTGAAAAAAATACATAAAATTTGGTATTGAACAGCAGAAATGAGGCTGTCTTGTCGGAAGTCATTAAAAAAAAAAACGGCTGTAAACAACGGTAGACTGCTTCATAACAAGCAAGCGAATAATGCCAAAAACAGAGATTTGAGATGGGAAACGGTGTTCTTAAAGTACACTGAGAGAGCTGTGCTGTGTTGTTTTTCTGTGTGTGTTTTAATGGTGGTGGAAGCAAACCAGCAAAAGTAAGAGGGAATTCATGACAATGTTTATGTCAAGCGAAATGCGTCTTCTTTTGCTGCTGGTTTGGTTAGAGAGAGACAAAACGTGCAGCTTCAGGATCTGAGCAGCTTTCAGCACCAACGGCATCACAGCTCAGACTTGGATTCAGGATTAAGCCCTTTATGTTTGACTGTAGTGATTGTAGCTCTGTCCTTGTTATTAATCGCTTTAGTCAAACACAGCTATTGTTTGCTGGGATGTGTATATCCTTGACAGTTTGTATCTCAGAGTTATCAAAGACACTGTGGATAATCATCAAGAGATTGTTGTCCTCTTAATAATGACCTATTTGATTGTTTGTTTTTTCTTCTTCTTACAGATTCTGGTATTTGGCCAAAAGAGAGCTTCACAATTCTTGGCTTCACCTGTGGTAGAAAAATGACTAAAGTTATGCAACACTCTCTAAAATTAAAGCTATGCAACGCTTTAACATGAATGGCGAAGGAGTGCATCTCTTTCACTGTCTCTTCCTGTCCTCTTCTCAGTCTTTGTTGTGGCACCTCTGCTATGTGTTATAGAAAGCACTTGGAATCATGTTCAATACAAAAACACCAAACTCGTGGGATTGCCCTAGCAAGCAGTTGGTAAAAACTAATTAAAACTGATATATATCAGCTTCACTTTCTAGCTGCAAAAGCACGTTTCTGCAAAAGCATGCAGTTTCCTGTCAGCACTTTTTGGCACAGAGTGTACTCAGAGTTAGGCCTTTCTTATATAAAGCAATATAATCAGCATATAAACATTTAAGATGATAAATTTAAAGCTCAACAGTAACTGCTATAAATATTATAACTACACATGTAGTGCTTTTGCTTAAGTAAATTATAGTTGGGATCATAATAAGAAAACATGTGTTTTTATTTTCTGTGTACCCTGGGTACAGACCAGTATAAATATGGGATTCTTCCCAATAAATGCTGTCTGATAATGCTTCATATTGCATTAAACACTAGATATGTAAGCAAACAAACAAAAACCCATAGAAGCCAGTTTTAATTATTAAATGTGACAATTACATGGAGATGGAAAGTAAACATGCTTATACACGTCTCTGTGATTACAGAAAATCCACACAGATGCTGTCAGAGCAGAGAATCTTTGATTTATCAGAATGATGAATGCAAATGATTTCATGAAATCTCACTCTTGTTCTGGGTTGTAAAATTCACCTGTCCAGTTAAACCGAATCCTTTGCAACACAGTTCTAAGAACCCTACCAACCTCATCCTCAGCTCTCTGCCTGTTGTCCTTTTCAGCTGAGTATTCATCCACATGTGTTTCAACTTCTCTCTCATTTTCAAGCAAATTGCTCAGGCTCTCAGCTTCAGCACAGTTACCATATGGCCACTCTCTGAGGTCTTCTGTGTTCAAGCCAAACAAATTCTTACATGATCTGCAAGGCTTCATTCTGGCACCATCACGGAGACAAAAAGCCTCACACCTGATATTTCCAGGTACTTCAATTGTTCCATCAAAGTAATCTTTCTGGACTGTGTTTGGATAATAGGTCATCACCGCACCAGATACATATTTATGCCATTTGCTAAGACAGGAGGCAGCAATCATAATTTTCCCAGCGTTAGGACCTTTGGTGGACATGGAGACTCCGCAGTACCTTTCTGATTTGTTGGTTTGGGATTTTTGAGAAATGCAGATGGTGGACGAGACGAAAGCTGTTTTTTTATTATTCTCTTCTAAGTCCAAGTCTGTGAGGAGATCTTGCAGACTCTGCTTTATTTGCTCTTCATTCTCTGAGTTATTTTGCAGGACGATCTGAAAACAGTTACAGATCTGGTCAAAGTGTTGCACCTGATTATATAGTTGTTTTTCATAGAAAGTTGATCAACATGTTTGTTTCGCTGCTTGACTTGTTTAACTATGCAGGACCATTGGATGCTTTTGATTTAGACATTTTAAGATAGGGGGTGAAAAATGTCACAAAAATCTATTTAATTTTAAATCAATAAGCAAAAATCCATCTTTGTTCTCACTAATTTATAATTAAATTTGCTAATTGACCTTTTTTTTTCTATTTTGCTATGCCGGGCTGTCAAAACACGCTGAATTTAGAGTCTTTGAGCTTAACAGATCCAGCAGCTACACAGTGACAGCATCATATACGCCTTGAAGACTGTAAGCATCTCCAATAATGAGTCTGTTAGACATTATTTAGAACTAACAAATTCTGAAGCAAGTCTCCAGCTCTCCTGCAGTCTCTGTGTTTGGTGGAGAAGTATAGCTAGAAGCATATGTTGAAGTATAAGGTACAGTATGGATTTTCTTTGGATTTCTCAGTAAAAAAGCACTTTGCATTATACTTTCCTAAAAACTGGAAGTTTGTCAGATTGACTGAAAATGTGAGAAGAGTTATCTTACCATGTCGAGCACACAGGAGAAGGGACTTCGCCTGGGAAGCTGAGTCGAATACAACTTAAAAGGCCTGGGATATCTTCTCATTAAAGAACCCAAAACAAAAGGATTAGGGAAGATTTCTTCTGGAGAAAAGGGGATGTTGTTGATTTTGCCCAGAAACAACATGCTGTGAAGGATCTGTTGAGTGAAAACATATTTGCTTATTGTTAGTAGTGATAAACAGGACTGTCTTAAAAGTGTCAAAGGTAACACACCTCATCCACCAAGTGTTGACTTCCCGGAGTCATGTAAGAGCCCCGAACCATCCTCTTGGTAATCTTGTAGGCATTAGTTTTGAACCTCCTTTGAGAAATTGTTGTCTTCTAAAATGATAATGATCGAGCAGTTAGGGATTTAAAAACACAGGAGATCTGATAACTTTGGCTACAGCAGAGTCTGCAGACATACCTATTTTGCTCTTGGTCGGCCTATTTTAAACATGAGAGAAAACATAGTTAGTGAAATGTTGATAACATACAATGACTATCATTGGTGGCTGAAAAGATGCCAGGTAACAAGTGAAAAGCTGCTACTTACCATCGCCACAGTCTAAGAATGAAACAGGAAACACTGAGCGAGTTGCCTCCATCTTAAAGCTGTTGATCATGTGATTTAAAGGAAAGCCACACCCAGCTCTTTCCTGGAATTTTACTCGACTGTAGAAAACTGCTCCATTTGCCCCGCCCACCCATGATCTTTAATATCTACCAAAAACAACCTTTTGGTTGTCAGTAACCAGCCGATCGTTTTCGCGATTAAAAAATGACTTTGTGCGGCGGCGTTCCCACCGCGAGCAGAACTCCGGCTCAAAAACCGCTGTTTTTGAACACTTTTATTTACTTAAGCATTTTAATGGGCTTACTTTGAAACAAAGTGCGATTGAATGATTATTGTTATGTGTTGCCTTGAATTCGGCTATGCTGTCTGTTAGACAGCTGTTTTCCTTTATTGTTGTTTTTGTATTGTTTGTAGCGAACGCTACTGGAATGTATAGATTAAGCTACGTAGCCAAGATGATTAATAATTTAACTGTTGTACATTGGTTGATGATGATTTGCATTGTTACATAGGCTTGCAGAAAAATATATTTGTTTACCGATAAACTGAATCGAACTTGATGTGCTAATGGACGTTTTTCTGACCTACAGGTCAGGTTTTGTTCCCTCCCTTTGAATTGATCTTCTTCATATTGAAGTGGCGAGCCGGTAGGACCATTCTTTGTTTCCCCTCTTTCCCCCACTTAGCCGTCTTTGGATTACGGACATATTTCCCCATTTGTATGAAGCTGGACTCTAAGGAGGAATACCTCAAAACTGAACTTTAAAAAGAAGAGGACCAAAAAGGACTTTTGCACAGAAAGATCACAGCATTGATTTATTATTTAATTGTGGACATTTATGTTGTGTGTTGTGTTAATTATTTTGTTCCATTTCCCCTTTCCTCCATTTATTCAATATATTTTTGGTACAAGATATTGCAGTCTTTGGTCTCATCATTCACACCATCTAGGCTCCATAAAGAACTATTTCTTCTGCGCGTCAGTCAGTAAACTCATCCATTGAAATAAACTAGTCCTTAAATAACTTTGAGTTACACAGTGGCAAATGTAATAGAGAAAGACACAGGGCCACCTGAAATCTGTCGTCCTATCTGATTCAAAACCAACATGTAGGAGAATCTGGAATCTTTGATTTCGAGTTAAAAATAAAATATGGGTAAAATGCAGAAATGTTTTTACTAACATGTACTAACAGAGACTTGGAGGAGAGAGACCTAATGTTTAATAATCCACATTTCACTGTTTTACTCTTTGGTTCAGATGTGGATACTGTATTGTTCTTTCTTTGTGACTGTTTATGTTTAAGTTGTTTGTTGCTGGTTTTTAGTTTGTTTTTTGTCTGTTTGGGAGCTGACACAGTCTCTATGGAGATGGGTTTTTGGGGGGTAGCAGGAGGAGAGAAGCTGCAGAGAGGCGTGTAAGACTGCAACTCTGCTTCCTGGTCCCAACTCTGGATAGTCATATTTTGGGGGGTTTAATAAACTACTACTGCATGATGTAAAGCTGAAGTATTACACAGCTTTATGAACCTCCTGTTATCCTGGTAGACGAGTACAGCAATAAATCTTTTACTTGAACATCTTCTGGCTCCAATAAGCTTTGAAATGTGACCATGAAGTTAGAGACACACTGACTGAAACCCACAGCTGTGACTGTGGATCACATCCACACACAGTGTAGCTGCTGTCTCTGTGTGAGGTCTGTGTATATATGTATATACACTGAACAAAAATATAAACGCAACACCTTTGTTACTGCACCCATTCCCCATGGGATGGACGTAGAGACCTAAAATTCATTCCAGATACACAATATAACCATCCCTCCCAAACAGTGGTCACAAATCACTCCAAATGTGTGGTAGTGGGCACATCTGCTATATTGAGATAATCCATCCCACCTCACAGGTGTGCCACATCAGGATGCTGATCTGACATCATGAGTAGTGCACAGGTGTACCTCAGACTGCCCACAACAAAAGGCCACCCTGGAATGTGCAGTTTTTTGCGCTATTGGGGGTCTGGGGACCCAGAACCGGTCAGTATCTGGTGTGACCACCATTTGCCTCATGCAGTGCAACACATCGTCGCATGGAGTCTATCAGATTGTCAATTGTGGCCTGTGGAATGTTGGTCCACTCCACTTCAATGGCTGTGCGAGGTTGTTGGATATTCGTGGGAACTGGTACACGCTGTCGTATACGCCGGTCAAGCACATCCCGAACATGCTCAATGGGTGACATGTCCGGTGAGTATGCTGGCCATGCAAGAACTGGGACATTCTCAGCTGCCATCTGCCCTGAACAATGTGAACCATGATTCATCCGTGAAGCGCACACCTCTCCAACGTGCCAGACGCCATCGAATGTGAGCATTTGCCCACACAAGTCTGTTACGGCGACGAGCTGGAGTCAGGTCAAGACCCCGATGAGGACGACGGGCATGCAGTTGAGCGTCCCTGAGACGGTTTCTGACAGTTTGTGCAGAAATTGTTTGGTTGTGCAAACCAATTGTTCCAGCAGCTGTCTGGGTGGCTGGTCTCAGACGATCTTGGAGGTGAACCTGCTGGATGTGGAGGTCCTGGGCTGGTGTGGTTACACGAGGTCTGCGGTTGTGAGGCCGGTTGGATGTGCTGCCATATTCTCTGAAACGCCTGTGGAGACGGCTTATGGTTGAGAAATGAACATTCAATGCACGGGCGACAGATCTGGTTGACATTCCTGCTGTCAGCATGCCAATTGCACGCTCCCTCATTGCTTGTGGCATCTGTGGCATTTTGCTGTGAGACAAAACTGCACATTCCAGGGTGGCCTTTTGTTGTGGGCAGTCTGAGGTACACCTGTGCACTACTCATGATGTCAGATCAGCATCCTGATGTGGCACACCTGTGAGGTGGGATGGATTATCTCAATATGGCAGATGTGCCCACTACCACACATTTGGACTGATTTGTGACCACTGTTTGGGAGGGATGGTTATATTGTGTATCTGGAATGAATTTTAGGTCTCTACGTCCATCCCATGGGGAATGGGAGCAAAAACAAAAGTGTTGCGTTTATATTTTTGTTCAGTGTATTTATGCTTATATTCATATTCTCTTATTCCCCTTTATTTGATATCCTAATTCTGTGCTGTGTAAAAATTTGTCGGTGTTCTGCTACTACAAACTGGATTCCCTGGAGGATAAACATGAGGGATTCATAAAGTTCTATCTCTCTGTTAAAATCCCCCAAAATAAATGAAATGTGAATTTCAGGCAGACATGTTTTTAAAAGAGTCACTTTAGAATAGAATAGAATAGAATTCAACTTTATTGTCATTGCACATGCACAGGTACAGGGCAACGAAATGCAGTTTGCATCCATCCAGAAGTGCTTTAGTGATATAGATATATTACAATATATATTAGCAATAGTATAGATATGTGAGTATATTACAGAAATGGGTCTATTATGGTATGTTATAATGTACACGGTATGAAGTATGTTGTGAATATTCTATAACTAAGTATGTACAGGCTGTAGTGAGTACAAGCTATGTACAGGCTATGAACAGGATATAAATATGAAAAACTATACAGAATATGAAATAAATAACTTTACAGAAATCTGAGATATACAGCTATACAGAAATGGGAACTATGCAAGTTGTAAACAGTTGTAGGATTAAAGATTATTGAATGTACAGAATGATTATTTACACAGAGCTATACAGTAGTGCAGTTAAGATAAGTGAGGGTGTAGATAGTTTCTACAGAGGCTATATAAAGTGCTAGTGGTTGTGAGTGGTGGTTCACTCCATGTTATTATTGTGTTTGAGGGTACAGTTGTCCATTGTGGGTGTGTGTATGTTCAGTCCATGAGTTTAACGTGGGTCAGATGTCAGGAGGCAGAGTTCAGGAGTCTGACAGCTGTGGGGAAGAAGCTGTTCCGGTACCTGGTGGTCTTAGTCCGGAGGCTCCTGTGGCGCCTCCCAGAGGGCAGGAGGGTGAAGAGTCCATGTGATGGGTGACTGGGGTCTCTGATGATTTTCCCAGCCCTTTTCAGACACCGCTTCCTGTAGATGCCTTTTATGGCAGGAAGTGGTGCTCCGGCGATGCGCTGGGCAGTTTTCACGACCCTCTGCAACGCCTTCCGGTCCGAGGCAGAGCAGTTCCCGTACCAGACTGTTATACAGTTGGTCAGGATGCTCTCGATGGTGCAGCGATAGAAGTTCACCAGGATGTCTGAGGACAGGTGGTTCTTCCTCAGAGTCCTCAAGAAGAAGAGGCGCTGGTGAGCCTTCTTGACCAGCTTGGAGCAGTTGGTCGTCCAGGTGAGATCCTCGGAGATGTGGACTCCCAGGAACTTGAAGCTGCTCACACGCTCCACAGCCGTCCCCTTAATGTGGATGGGTGGATGTGGGTCAGCATTCCTCCTGTAGTCCACGATGAGCTCCTTGGTCTTCTCGGTGTTAAGCAGCAGGTTGTTTGTGTCGCACCACTCAGCCAGACGATCCACCTCCTCCCTGTAGGCGGCCTCATCGTTGTCACTGATGAGGCCAATCACCGTGGTGTCATCTGCAAACTTAATGATGGTGTTGGAACCATCAGCAGGTCTGCAGTCGTGGGTGAAGAGGGAGTAGAGGAAAGGGCTCATCACACAGCCTTGTGGTACACCGGTGTTCATTGTGATGGTAGATGAACAGTGGTTATCCAGCCGGACATGTTGGGGGCGGTTGGTCAGGAAGTCCAGTAACCATTTGCAGATGAGGGAACTGATGCCCAGGTCTGTCAGTTTCCTGATGAGTTGTGAGGGGTGGATTGTATTGAATGCTGAACTGAAGTCTATAAACAGCATTCTGGCGTAGGTGTTGTTGTTGTCCAGGTGTGAGAGGACAGAGTGCAGTGCGATGGAGACTGCATCCTCTGTGCTCCTGTTCTGGCGGTATGCGAATTGGTGGGGGTCCAGGGTGGGGGGGAGACAGGATTTGAAGTGTGCTAGGACCAGCCGCTCTAAGCACTTAGTGATGATGGGGGTGAGTGCTACTGGGCGGTAGTCATTGAGGCAAGATGGGTTGGAGTTTTTGGGTATCGGGACGATGGAGGTGGATTTGAAGCAGGCCGGTACCACAGCGTGGGCCAAGGACAGGTTGAATATGTCTGTGAGCACTCCTGCAAGCTCCCCAGAACACGCTCTGAGAACACGCCCGGGGATGCCATCAGGGCCTGCAGCCTTGTGGACATTGATCCTGCTCAGCACCGCTCCTACATCGGTGGGGGAGAGAGTCAGAGGTTGGTGGTCTGGCGTCATGTCTGCTTTGGTTGTGGTTGTGGGGTTCCCTCGCTCAAAACGAGCATAAAAGTTGTTGAGCTCGTTGAGGAAGGAGACATCAGAGGATGCGGGGGAGGGTTTGGTGGTCCTGTAGTCTGTGATGGTCTAGAGTCCTTGCCACATGCGTCGGGGGTTGGAGTTGGAGAAGTGTTCTTCTACCTTCTTTTTGTAATGGTGTTTGGCTTTTTTGATGCCCTTCTTTAGATTAGCCCTGGCTGTACTGTAGGCGTGTGCATCTCCTGACCTAAAGGCGAATGGAAAAATGTGTTTTTAAAACCAGCCAATAGGAGCGTCTGTGGATATCAGCTGAGGCTGAACTCAGGAACACCATCACATATAAATACACAGAATTAAATCACTAGATAAAAGACGTCATTAAATAAGGATCAAATCAACATGTCAGAGGTCAAAGGTCAGTCAGAAGAGGTGTGGTTAAACACTGGCAGTGCAGCGACCTAATGCAGTTTGGTTACCGCCACAGGAAAAGCCCCGCCCCCTCTTAGCCTCCGCTGTGTCCTCAGCACATCCAGGAGCAGCAGGTCAGAGGGGGCGGGGCCATGTCAGGACTTATTTTAAGTAAAATTTAAAGTGGAGCGACGGCAGGAGTCACACAGCAGTAACCAGCTCTGTCTGCCAGGGTCAAAGGTCAAACAAGTCCTGCAGCTGACCCACACACAGACTTACACTGATCCACAGAGAGTGATGAATCCACACATCACTCGGCTGGAGGAAGCTGGGTTTCCACACCGTCCAATCAGAAACCAGTGTTGACGCTGAGACCCGTCTCTGTAACAGGAAGTCCATGAACAGGCAGACCCTCTGCAGCAGGCTGACCTGTGACCTCTGAGACAGAGGGAGGAGTTTGTGTCAGCAGGGGGCGCTGCAGCATCGCCTGAGAGCTTTAAGAACAACAGCAATAAACAGGAAGTGAAAGTCACACTTCTGTTGGTGTGCGTTATCAGCAGACCCCACCCTCTGCAGGAAGCTGAGATAAGAAGCAGCCAATCACAGAGCAGAGAGCATGTGACTTCCTGTTCCTACTGTTACTGTGACAACAGCTCCTGGGACAGAGAGCAGCTTTCTAAAGAGGAAAGATGCTGCTGTCACCCCCGGGTGTCATGTGACCCGCCTGATGTACCGATTTAAGACTGTAAGAACAATAATAACAACATGTTTTAGTCAGGTGATCCATGCAGAGCAGATCCATGTGACCAAACACAGCTGGATCACATGTTTCCTCTCCTGGAAACAGAAAGCCTTCATGTATAAAGGCTCATGTACCCACTGAGCCCTGCTCTCAGATCTGTGAGGCTTTAACAAACAACAGTTTAAAGTCATGTTTAGCATCTTCTGTCAGTGTGGAAGGTCACACACTTTCCTGAGTGTTGAACCCTGAACTACTAGCTGTTCATGTCAGCCTGGACATAAATACAGACCTGCCTGCTGTCATAGACCCCAGCACTCACATGTTACTTATAAGTGACTCATATGTATGCATGTATATATTGTGTATGTTGTGCTATTTCTTACTTAGTGTGTTGTGTCTTTGTTCCTGTTTGTGCTGCAGCACTGTAACCTAAATAATTTCCCCTGGGGATCAAAAAAGTATTCTGATTGTGATTAAATGAAAGCAGTCAGAGCAGAGGACGGTGATGTAAGGAATGGGATTTTAATCAGCCAGTCTCCTTTAACTCTCAGCATCACAAAGTAATGTGGTAACATCTGGACTGATGTGTTTACTGTCAGCTAGTTTAAATGCTGTAGGCTGCAGCCGCTGCTCTAACACTATAACTGTAACAGGGCTCAGTGCTGCTTCTAACAGTCTGAGCTGCTTCAGGCTTTATTTGTGAGGAGCACAGCAGCTTACAAACACGTGGCTGGGCCTGGACCCAAAGGAGTGTTTGTTAAAGCCTGCAGTGAATCCAGCAGCAGAATGATGGAAATGCAACACAGCAATGATGAAGAGGAGCAGCATTAAAGCCAAAGTCCAGTTCATACAGTTAGGTCCATAAATCAAATAAGGGAAAATAAAATGTTGTTGGATGCACCTGTCTGCAGCCTTAATGCTCTCTGGTCGCTATGGTAACGCGTAAACATTTCTTTCAAAATAAGACACACGACTACAACACGGGAAAAGACCCAGGGAAACGAAGTTAACGATAAAAACCCTGAAAACCATTGTTGGATTTATATTTTATCATTGTCATTTTTATTGGGGAATATCTAACCATATATGCTTAGAGGTGTAGAACCAATTGTGTAATGATAGTAGTCGTTAAAGACTTTGTGTGACTCCAGAGTGTTCTGGCATTCACACCCACGTCCTGGGATCATGGGAGAGGTGCTACCTTCTTATTGTTTTGTGGTAGGATGTCTGTTTTAGTCTAAGTGCCTTTTGTTTAGATGAACTGCTGGACTTCCAGACCAGCAGGTTTAGGGAAGTCGTTTATGGGGTCACACTCTGACTCCACACACACACACACACACACACACACACACACACACACACACACACACACACACACACACACACACACCTACATAACATACAGACTGGTACCTTTGTTCACGTGTATGTTAATGAACCTATGTATATTCATGTAACCTCAATAAAAGAACAGTGTTACGAGGGAACGGACGAGAGCGACTGTGGTCAAGCGAAGGAACGGCATTGGTCCAGGTCTCTCCCGTGCACGAGAAACAGAAAGAACTACTCGTGTCTTGGGTGAACCCATTGTGAGATCTAGCCCCACGCTATCATGTGATTTCCTGTGATCAAATGTCCCAGGATGTGAGTGGGCGTTAAGACGTCCATGTCCCTCTTCAAGCAACTTAAAGAAGTCCAGACGCTTTTCTTTCCAAGCTCCTTCAACAACATCATTCATAGAACAGCTTCCAGCTTCTTTTGCTCGGCTACAGTTTGGATGGATTTGCATTTAAAGATGCAACAAGAAAAAATGGTTAGGGTCAGGAGGTCAAAGGTCAGAGCTCCTGTGGGTCTGAGGGCGGCCTCACGCTGGAGAAGGATGAAGGAGTCTGACCTGAGCCAGTGTTTGACATGAACACATCAGCACTGCTGTCAGTGAGCCTAACGACAGCCGTTAGCATCATTTCAGTGTTTCAGTCATAAAAACACTTCCTGTCTCTGTGGTGGTTACAGTGACATCATGCAGTTTGTGCTTTGACCTCCAGAGGGCGACAAATCAGCACAGACAGAGAGCTCCATTCAAACTTTGCTGCCATCAGGAATAATTCTTCAAATATAATCATCAGTGTTTGAGCAGTTATGATATCAGGGACAATCTAGACATGTGTGACAATACTGAACATGTCACATGACACACCTCAAACATCATGTGATCCACTCTCAGTCTGCACTTTCATTCATGACTTCAACAGGTTGAAATGAGCTTTGAAGAAACATCAGGTCAGTGCTGAAACATTTAAACGCTGCAGGAAGAACAACAACAAAGTGATGACGGATGTTTGTGCTTCAAACAGGAAAACCAGCAGAAATAAATCACAGCCTGCCAGAGGTTTGGAGTTTCCCAGGTACACCTGAACGCAGCACAGTGTCCCGATGCTCCTTATTGTCCGCAAACGTCTCTTTGGGTGTTTCCTTCCTGCTCAAAGTTTACTGTCACTTCCTGAACTTCGTGGAGTGGAGCTTGTTGTTGGTGTGTGAAGAAACTGTAAGTTTGCTTTGTTTCCTCCTTTAACAGTTTGTCTTTAGGAACTTTACTGTTTGTTCAGCTCGTGTTTGATTTCTTCACACAACAAACTGTGTGTGTTTGTATTTCCGGTCTCTCCATTAAAGTCAGTGTGTAATGTTTCCTGGCTAACATCAGCTGTGTGCAGCTTAGTTCAGCACAAATCTGCCGCTCCATAGTTCACGGTAACGGACTCACAGCTGGACCAACGAGGCAGAGTGTGTCCGCCACTCTGAGCTACGTTCGTGTTTGTGTACTTGTAGTTTGTACTTTGAGTTCACTCAGAGCCCACAGAGGACGCAGCGTACGTGATGACGTCACAGCCCTTTACCTCCTTTACTGTCACTGTGATTAATATTTACACACGAGACACCTGCAGAGCTCTGACGCTAAGCTAGCACACAGCATGCTAACGCTAAGCTAACACTAAGCTAAAGCTAAGCTAACACTAAGCTAACACTAAGAGTTCTTACAGACACGAGTTAAAAAGCTGCTTTTAGTGTGTGATCAGAGTCCAGGACTGAGAGCAGCAGCAGAGCTGATGGATGATGAATTACTGGATGGAAGAAGCTTCTCATTAGCAGTGAATCAGTGTGTGTGCAGTTCTCTGCAAACAGCAGGAAGAATTAGTGTGAAGCTTTAACTCTGCTGATCCTCTTTGAATCCTGGATCAGCTGAAATGTTTAAAATGTTGTTCACACGTGTTGGACTGACTGAAGCTTCCAGTCACAGTGAATCAGTGTGTGTCAGTGAATGCATCGTGTGTGCTTCAGGCTCCATCTAGTGGACTGATAGCAGAGCAGCTGATGGCAGCTTCCTCTGCCTCACACTGCTGTCTGACTGCATCCAGCTGACACTGAGATAAAGCAGGAAAGAAGCAGCTGATATTTGGACAGCACACATGATGGAAAGGAGGATTTCAGCTGATGTGCACATGAATGATTTGTGTTTCCTCTGCAGGTAGAAAGTGTGTGTGAGCTGAATTGAGCAGCATGGATCAGTGTGAGGACAGAGAGGAAGGAGTCCCTCCCTCTAAAAGCACTCTGTGTGGGGAACATGAGAGCCAGACCAAAGCTCAGAGGTGAGATGACCATCTCTAACTGTCCATGACTCTTCTCCATGTCACAGCTCAGCACTCACATCACTGCTCCATCATTATTCACAGGAAGAAACAAGGAACTAAACGTAAACATGAACCTGAAGCCAGCTCTGTGTCCTTACAGAGTGACTGGTCTGAAGATCGTCCCATTAATTTTAAAGTCCAGCCTGTGTCTGCTGCAGAGAGGTGAGCTGTTAGCAACATGAACTCTTTGATTAAACTGCTTGATGTTGTTGGATATAAACTACAAACACGTCGTTCCCTCAGTCCCATTTAAACTGTCTTTTAAAACAAGCCTTTGGTTTCTAAACAACTGAAAACCCACTTCAGCAAACAGGAAGTGATCAGAGCGTCCGTCCACTTCCTGTCAGGCCCTGCAAACATTTCATATTGAAGAAAAGTCGTTGACATCTCACATTTTTACTCCACCACATTCAACCATTTTGACATTTTACAGCATGAAACTCTTGTCACATGACTCCTGTTATGTTATAGAGTCATGTGACCACCAGGGAGGGATTTGTATGGATGAAACACATTCAAATCAATCTGATTCATCAATGGAAACATTTTTGGTGTAAATGCAGCAACACTGAAAACGCTGAAGATAAAAACACAACAGATGAAATATGAACAAATCGAGGCTTTGAATACACGTGTGTGTGTTTGAGACACAGAGATAAATGGATTGTGTGTCTGTCCTATTGCTGCGTGAGGGTTTTATTGTAGATTTTGTGCGTGTACACTTTTGACCACGAAGGTGTTGAAAGGGCGTAAAACAGTTGGAGGCACCAGAGTGAACACTAGTGCTGTCAGTAGATTAAAACATGACTAATTAATGACACAATCTTCTGTCATTAATCCTGATTAATCACAATTACTTGATCAATAGCTGCAGTTACATTTTTCCAACTTTATATTTAAGCCTGTAACAGACGTTTACACAATATAATGAAGTCAATGCAGAATAAACACAAAGAATGTTAAACGCTTCAATTCAAAGAGACTTTGAATAGTTTTCAGTCTTTAACTCAGCTTCTCTGCTGTAAATACAACTTTGTAACAAACATATATATACTAAAAGCTAAGTGTGCACTAATATATAATAATATATAATCTATATTACTGCTGTTAATGAAAATGTTTAATCAGACTCATCACAGGGTTACTGTGGATTCATTTGGATTAATCACCATTAAACATCATTTTTAATGTAAACGAATCAAAGTTCATTTCATGAGCAAACAGACTCGAGAGAAAAGGGCAAATTTACACACTTAACATGTTTATTGAACATGTAAACATTGATAAACCTCCTGAATGAGCCGACCCCCCCAGGGACAGTCCTGCATGCTAATGATGGGCTCTGCTCTGTACCTGCAGGATTCTGTCAGCCACAAACTCCTCAGCTGATCCTGAATCTGAGCCCATCTGTCAAACAATCATTTTCTTCACAGGTCTGTGGAGGTGGCACTGATCCTGCAGCAGTCTAACACTCTCTGTCACTCTTCTTCAAGTCTTTGACACGAGGAACCAAAACTATGTTATTAACAACACTAACAGGTCTGCAGTTTGTCCACTTGGCAGTTGTGTCATCAGTGCTTTGCATCGTTGTGATATTTTAAGCTGGAAGTGCTTCGGTGAAAAGAAAATTCCTTCTGTCACGATGTACAGAATCCTTCATGTTGGTCGTTGTTATTTTTTTGAAACATTTCAGGGATTTTGAGTCGTTCTGCTCTCCAGATGTGTCGTGTTAAAGGTTTTTATCATGTTAATCATGATAACAGATGAACCCCTAACCCTACATGTTAATTTTGACAGCACTGCTAAATCCTTTTTAATGTTCTTCTGTCAGATCATTGATTAGACTCGACTCCAAATACGAGACTCAGAAAACTCAAAACTCAAATCAAAGCAATGAGAAAAGGACTTCTTGTGTTAGAATGAAAACATATGGAAGTGGTCAGGTTTCAAACACTCGATGAATCTACTGCACAGTTACATTCAGGGACCTTTGGCCTCCTGAGAGCATTAGTTGATGGTTCATCACAGTTTTCTCAAAGTTTCCTCTGAGCTTCTGCAGCATCATCACTTCCATCACTGATGAAAGAAAGTTCATAGAAAACAGAAAATATATCTTCAGAATCTGAGAGTCTAAAACTTGACAGACTTGATTCAGATGAAGTTATTTGAGCAGAAACTCCTGGATCTTTATCCTGTGTTGATCTAATCCTTCATGGTTCCTCCACAGAGTGGAGCAGCAGAGCTCAGAGGTTCCCAGTGGTCAGTCTGCCCAGCAGCATCAAACACAGCTGGACTCCATATTTATGGTCTGTACATGTACAACAACTACTTTATTATTAATATTAATAATAATGCATTTATTTATAGGTCCCTTTCAGAACACCAAGGACTCTGTGGACTAAACGACCAAAAGAAAACAAACTTTGAAATCAGACGGTGCAAATGTGATCACAGGGAAACGTTTTAAACATTGAGGCTTTAAACAGAAACCAAAGTGAAACAGTTTGTAGTCGAGATCAGTGGGAATGAAGCTGAATAACTGTTTCTTCAATAACTTTGAGCTCTTAAAAAACAAAAACTAGCTGAAAGTCTGGCTGCTCTTATGAAAAGTACAGAGAAATTATGGGTCGTTCAACACTTGTGCACAATATAAGAGTTTAAATAAATCTAAAGAATAACTCAAAATCCTACAATCATACTGATAAAGTCATCTACAGCTAACTATCCAAGTGGATTTGTTTAAGACAGCTCCATCTGCTGGTGGCCCTCTGCAGGTGCATGAAAGGGGCGTGTTTATATTGAAAGTAGTAGAGAAAGTAAACCCCACGGGAAGGAGGAGGACTCTCAGCAGCTTCCAGCTCATATTCAGACATTTGACTTCTCACTGAAAGCAGCAAGTTTGAGTGTCTGTACCTTAGTTAGAAGAGATAACATGTCAGTAGTAATTAGAGTTGATTGAGCAATGCTGTCCTTGTAATGTAGTTTATGATTTTTATGGACAAGTCCAGTTTTTCTGTAGAGCCTCTCAAGTTGGTGACAGCAGCAGTGGAAGTTCACGTGTAAACCAGAGCAGCAAATCAGGTCCAAATGTGTTGTTCACAGTGAGTGGGATCATCATTGGCTGCTATGTTAACCTCCTGCAGCAGGATGTCTTTGGTCAGAGAATGGATAGATCACTAAGTCATTGTTGAGTTTAAGGAGACAGTAGACAGTTGGAGGAGGTTCAGCCAGTTGACACACAGTAGATAAAATAACTGAAGGCAGGAGCAGACACCTGTATGACTTTCCACCTCTCACATAGATTATTGTCCCTGGGCAGCGCCACAGGGCTGGTAGATGTAAACAAAGCTGGAGGAGAGGATTGATTCATCTGAGAAAAGTCACAGAGTTGTGTCTTGATGCTCAATCATCCAGGTACGTAAATCCCAAAAAGCTTGATTCTGTTCATCTGGATGTTTTCAGTGGGAGAAACGTTTCATCATCATCAGGTGACTTCTTCAGTCTCAGCTGACTGCAGGTTTCAATCTTATAAACAGGACATTTGTATGACTGAAACCAGCCCACTGAAGGAACAATGGGCTGGGAGGTCAGTTCATTGATCATTGGTACGCATATTGTCAGGACCATTGATCAATGGTTGTTGATCAATGTTCATGAGTCCAGTTCACAGAGAGCTGGGGAATGGCTGCAATCACAGCATGTAAGATGGTGACAGTTGTACCCTTAGGCCCCTCCTCCATTCAGAGATGGTCTTTCCTTTTCACATAAATGGCCTCCTTGACTCCGCCCTCAAACCAGCGTTCACATTTACTCAGGACCTTCTTGATGTGAAGTTCTTCTGCTTCGCTGGCTGCTGTGTCTGTGGGGATGGTGTTTGTTCTGTGTTGTAGCGTCCTGATGACGCCCAGTTTGTGCCCCAGTGGATGATGAGAGTCAAACCTTAAATACTGATCTGTATATGTAAACAGAGTGAACCTTTAAGACCAGTTGTCTGTACGATCAACTCAGTCACCTGAAACATCTCCAAGTTTCTGGCTTTGATCATCAACCTGTTGGTAGTTCAGCTCTGAACACCAGTGAAATGTTTCTCCCACTGAAATCGCTGCATTCATATGAACAGCATCAACGTTTTGGGATCATGGAGTTGTGGACAAAGTCTCAGTTAATCAGATAAAGTCAAACCTATAATTGGTAAAGAGTTCGTGGATGATATGCCCCTTGATCGTAAAGAAGTGGATGTTGTGTGGACTAAAGTTCAGAGTGGTGGGTCATTCATAAATATTCTGTTCCAGCTGCTGGAGGACAACATCATCACTTTTGTGAAGAACGAGCTGAAGAAGATCCAGAAGGCTCTGAATCCAAATAAGCCCCAGTGCTTGGAGTTTCAGAGGGAGGATGATGAGCAGAGGAGAAACAGCAGAGAGGCATTTGTGAAGATCACAGTGGACTTCCTGAGGAGAATGAAGCAGGAGGAGCTGGCTGACCGTCTGCAGAGACGTAAGAGGATTTATCTAAAGATTTAAGCTGCTGGATAAATGAGAGACTTGTGACACCAGTGTGTTCAGTCATTTCTCAGTGGGTCAGAAATTGTCATCAGCATTTTGTAAAATGTGATTGTTAAAGTTGTATTTTTATTATTATTATTCAGAACTTCCAGCTGCTGTTTGTCATCGTAACCTTAAGTCTAAGCTGAAGAAGAAGTTCCAGTGTGTGTTTGAGGGCATCGCTAAAGCAGGAAACCCAACCCTCCTGAATCAGATCTACACAGAGCTCTACATCACAGAGGGAGGGACTGCAGAGGTCAATGATGAACATGAGGTCAGACAGATTGAAACAGCATCCAGGAAACCAGACAGACCAGAAACAACCATCAGACAAGAAGACATCTTTAAAGCCTCACCTGGAAGAGATGAACCAATCAGAACAGTGCTGACAAAGGGAGTGGCTGGCATTGGGAAAACAGTCTTAACACAGAAATACAGCCTGGACTGGGCTGAAGACAAAGCCAACCAGGACATCCAGTTCATATTTCCATTCACTTTCAGAGAGCTGAATGTGCTGAAAGAGGAAAAGTTCAGCTTGGTGGGACTTGTTCATCACTTCTTTACTGAAACCAAAGAAGCAGGAATCTGCAGCTTTGAAGACTTCCAGGTTGTGTTCATCTTTGATGGTCTGGATGAGTGTCGACTTCCTCTGGACTTCCACAAAACTACAATCCTAACTGACCCTAGAAAGTCCACCTCAGTGGATGTGCTGCTGATAAACCTCATCAGGGGGAAACTGCTTCCCTCTGCTCGCCTCTGGATAACCACACGACCTGCAGCAGCCAATCAGATCCCTCCTGACTGTGTTGGCATGGTGACAGAGGTCAGAGGGTTCACTGACCCACAGAAGGAGGAGTACTTCAGGAAGAGATTCAGAGATGAGGAGCAGGGCAGCAGGATCATCTCCCACATCAAGACATCACGAAGCCTCCACATCATGTGCCACATCCCAGTCTTCTGCTGGATCACTGCTACAGTTCTGGAGGATGTGCTGGAAACCAGAGAGGGAGGACAGCTGCCCAAGACCCTGACTGAGATGTACATCCACTTCCTGGTGGTTCAGGCCAAAGTGAAGAAGGTCAAGTATGATGGAGGAGCTGAGACAGATCCACACTGGAGTCCAGAGAGCAGGAAGATGATGGAGTCTCTTGGAAAACTGGCTTTTGATCAGCTGCAGAAAGGAAACCTGATCTTCTATGAATCAGACCTGACAGAGTGTGGCATCGATATCAGAGCAGCCTCAGTGTACTCAGGAGTGTTCACACAGATCTTTAAAGAGGAGAGAGGACTGTACCAGGACAAGGTGTTCTGCTTCATCCATCTGAGTGTTCAGGAGTTTCTGGCTGCTCTTCATGTCCATCTGACCTTCAGCAACTCTGGACTCAATCTGCTGGAACAACAACAAACAACCTCCCAGAAGTCTGAAACAGGAGAATCTGCAGAGAAACACTTCTACCAGAGTGCTGTGAACAAGGCCTTACAGAGTCCAAATGGACACCTGGACTTGTTCCTCCGCTTCCTCCTGGGTCTTTCCCTGCAGACCAATCAGACTCTCCTACGAGCCCTGATGACACAGACAGGAAGTAGCTCACTGACCAATCAGGAAACAGTCCAGTACATCAAGGAGAAGCTCAGTGAGGATCTGTCTGCAGAGAAAAGCATCAATCTGATCCACTGTCTGAATGAACTGAATGATCGTTCTCTAGTGGAGGAGATCCAACAATACAGGACTTCAGGAAGTCTCTCCACAGGTAAACTGTCTCCTGCTCAGTGCTCAGCTCTGACCTTCATCTTACTGTCATCAGAAGAAGATCTGGATGAGTTTGACTTCAAGAAATACTCTGCTTCAGAGGAGGCTCTTCTGAGAATGCTGCCAGTGGTCAAAGCCTCCAACAAAGCTCTGTGAGTAAACATGTTGTCATCGCTTCATTGTTAAAATCATGGGAAATACATCAGAAATGCTGAGTTCAAAGAGCACTGTAACATTTTTTTAAAATAGTAAATTAAATGATCATCAGTCACTCGGTAAATATATGGTAGTTTTAATGTTTCACTCCAGCATTTCTAAAACACACTTTGTTCTGTAACTCTTATCAAAGGACAATCCAGACCCAGCCAATAAGAACATGAGCTCTGATGCTTCAGCCCCTCTGACAGGTTTATTATCCTCAGCTTGTTCACTTGTCTCCAACTCCAGGAGTTTGGTTGTTTTATTCTAAAGCACAAACTTCACCTGCCAGACTTCACCTACATCTTTTTCTGATGTTCATAATTTAAGTTCAAGTTTGTATCTCACTTTCAGTGCACACCCTCCCTTTTTAAATATAAATCTCTGCTGTGCTGTCATGTTTTCATCCTGTATGGAGGGAGAAACTCGGTCTTCATTACTGAAATTGCCTCTAAGGTCGTGTTTCTTGTCAGTAACCATATGTAACTGTAAGGCTTCCATAACCAGTGTTATCACAGAATTACAGTGGGTTCACTCTGGGTCCTCTACAGTTTCTTCCCACTGTCCACAGACATGCAGTTAGGTTACCTGGTGATCTAAACTTCATGCAGGTGTGAGTGAGAGTGGTTGTCTGTCCCTCTGTGGGCTTAGTGGAAGAGACTGGATGGATCTCTGCTTTGTCTTTGATATATGCTGACAGCAAACATTCTCCATGAAGTCTGCATTTCAGCTCATCTCCTTTATACACACCTTTAACAGGAAGAGTTTTATACAGCTAGTGTTTAAAATCCAGTGTTATTCACAATACACAGGTAATGAGCATGATTATTGAATTACTAAAATTTTCTAAAATAATTGTTTTAGTTAATATTGTATGACAGTGTACACAGAATTATTAGCTCAGTAGGCAGAGTGGTCGCCCCATGATCATAAGGTCAGGGGTCGAATCCACCGAATAGTTACCTTGTGGTACCCCTGAGCAAGGTACCATCAAGGTACCAATCATGTGCACTGGACTGATAGCACTCATAGTCTCATAGGTTTAAATAAATTTAAAAAAAAAGGGTTCAACATATAAACAAATTTAATTTGATCACATATATTGTTTGTTTTTTTTGTTTTTGTTTTTTCCCTTTCTCTCTCAGACTGAGCAGCTGTAACGTCTCAGAGGAAGGCTGTGAAAATTTGCTGTCAGTGGTCAGCTCCCAGTCCTGTAGTCTGAGAGAGCTGGACCTGAGTACCAACAGCCTGAAGGCTTCAGCAGTAAAGCTTCTGTCTGCTGCAGTGGAGAGTCCAGATGCCAAACTGAATGTTCTGAGGTCAGATCAATTTGTATTATGTTTAGTTCTGTTTGTTTATGTGTTTGATGTTTGTTTTTGTTTATGTCTTTATCCAGTTATCCTTGTTTCATAGCATTTTTATTCATTTCAAAGTTAAACGGAAGTTTTACTAACCTGCTCAGCACAAGACAATAAGCTATTGCACCTTGATTACACTTTAACAACAATCTTTATTCATGTTTTTATCTTCAGACTTAACATCTGTGAACTCTCAGAGGAAAACTGTGAAGCTCTGTCCTCAGTTCTCAGCTCGCAGTCCTCTAGTCTGACAGAGCTGGACCTGAGTATCAGAAAGCTGCAGGATTCAGGAGTGAAGCTTCTGTCTGCTGGACTACAACGTTTAAACTGTAAACTGAATACTCTGAGGTCAGATCAGAAAACATTTAGTTTTTAGAATTATTAATTAAAGTTCATACATATGATGTTGTATCTTAGTATGTTTATGTTTCCTTTAAAAATAGAAAGTCAACATTTAATGTTGTGAAATGTATTAACAAACTCTACATGAGTACTTGTTTTATAGATTGTCTTTTATTTTTCAGACTGAGTGGCTGTAACCTGTCAGAGAGAAGCTGTGAAGCTCTGTCCTCAGTCCTCAGCTCCCAGTCCTCCAGTCTGAGAGAGCTGAACCTGAGTAACTCTGACCTGCAGGATTCAGGAGTGAAGCTTCTGTCCGCTGGACTAAAGAGTTCACAGTGTGCAGTGGAAACTCTCAGGTCAGGATTCAAACTTTTCCACAGATGATCATTTGAAATGTGATTTATATTATTGTATAAACAGGTAACTTTTACAGCTGTCAAGTGAACTTTTATTCACATTTGAGTGGATAATTGGACTCTGAATTACTAAAAGTTGTTATAGTCATGTCTTTGTTTATTTAAAAAAATACTTCATGTACTGCCTAATTTAAAGATTTAGGCTCCTTTGGGCCCATAATATATATATTTGATTTCTTTGTGAATGAAATTAGGAGGATATTGGCGACTGCTGATTGGCTCGCTGTTTGTTTTTTATTCACAGTACTTAATTTTAAAGGCTGATTTCTCAAAATGAGATGTTTATCTTTTCTTCTACAACACGTGGAGCCACCAAATCTTCTTGCTTGATTTATTCATTACAGTTTGATTTAAAGAATATTAGACTCGTAACATAATAAATACATTTATTTCACTTCTTCTTGAGAGAAAGAAAGGGATGACTGGGTGAGCTCCAGTGGTTCATCCCAGCAGAGAGAGCGGCACACTGGGCTGCAAATGATCACAGTAGTAATGGCCATAGTTTGATAAAACAGGCAGTCTTACCCTGTAGATAATACAGGGTTCTGGTGCCGATGTGGGGGAGGGGAGTCGCCCGGTACTAACTACATACTACTAACTACCTCATCCAGATGTCTTCCCTACTAAACCTGATAAGAAGTAACTGCAGTAGCCTTATAGGTCAAATCAGTTTCACCTGTTAAAGTTAGCTCCACTATTAATTAGGGGTGGGGGAAAAAATCGATACTGTGTAGTATCGTGATATTTTGTTTGCTAATAATGTATCGATACAGGGACAGCAGAAATCGATATTTTGTTACAAACAATTTTTTCTCTGAAGTCAACATGCTCTGGAGTCAGAGCATGTTGACTTCAGAGCATGTTGATCCTTTTTCTGAGCAACAATCCTGACATTCCTTCACTGTCCAAATGTGTTTAACTTTTTTTTTGGCAGCAATAAACATGACAGTTTACTTATTTTAATTTAAGACATGTTTAATTTTAATTAAGTTTGAAACTTTTTTATTTAATGTAAAATTATATATTTTTTTAAATTTACTTTCAAATTCTTCAGTTGCTGAAGGGGCTGCATAGTTTTCATAAATTGCATAGTTCAGAATAGCTATAATTGTACCAGATGGTTGCATTCAGTTAAGTTGGACTAGACTGTAATACAAACCGTTCAGTTTGTCAACAATAAAACTGACTGAAATGAGAGAAAGACTGAGTGTGAGACTTTGATATTAGATAAAATGAATATTGATAAAGTTTACCTTTATGTGCAGAATTTAAATATCGCAAAATATTTTAAAAAATCGCAATAATATCGTATCGTGCGTTAAGTATTGTGATAATATCGTATCGCGAGTTGTATGGTGATTCCCACCTCTACTATTAATGGTGTCACTTGTTATTTCTGGGATGAGTTTAGTAGCCTGAACAGCTGCTTAAAGGAAAGTAATTAAATAATAAAAATAACCTAAGTCCGGGGGAACCTGCAAGAGCTGTTTGCACAAAGAATAATGCTCAGACTTTGAGGTTTTATCGTTTTACACAAGGTTTAAAAATGAATGTCCACAATTGAATTGCAGAAATTGTTATTGAGCTAATACTGATGTAGTTGTTATCTTTGGTAAGGAGAGGTTGGAGGAAGGATGAGCACAGTCAGGCCTAAAGATGCTCTTAATAATAATAATGGATTGCATTTATATAGCGCTTTTCGAGACCCTCAAAGACCCTTTACAATCCCACTACAGGGAGTGCAGAATTATTAGGCAAGTTGTATTTTTGAGGAATAATTTTATTATTGAACAACAACCATGTTCTCAATGAACCCAAAAAACTCATTAATATCAAAGCTGAATGTTTTTGGAAGTAGTTTTTAGTTTGTTTTTAGTTTTAGCTGTTTTAGGGGGATATCTGTGTGTGCAGGTGACTATTACTGTGCAGAATTATTAGGCAACTTAACAAAAAACAAATATATACCCATTTCATTGATTTATTTTTACCAGTGACACCAATATAACATCTCCACATTCACAAATATACATTTCTGACATTCAAAAACAAAAGAAAAACAAATCAGCGACCAATATAGCCACCTTTCTTTGCAAGGACACTCAAAAGCCTGCCATCCATGGATTCTGTCAGTGTTTTGATCTGTTCACCATCAACATTGCGTGCAGCAGCAACCACAGCCTCCCAGACACTGTTCAGAGAGGTGTACTGTTTTCCCTCCTTGTAAATCTCACATTTGATGATGGACCACAGGTTCTCAATGGGGTTCAGATCAGGTGAACAAGGAGGCCATGTCATTAGTTTTTCTTCTTTTATACCCTTTCTTGCCAGCCACGCTGTGGAGTACTTGGACGCGTGTGATGGAGCATTGTCCTGCATGAAAATCATGTTTTTCTTGAAGGATGCAGACTTCTTCCTGTACCACTGCTTGAAGAAGGTGTCTTCCAGAAACTGGCAGTAGGACTGGGAGTTGAGCTTGACTCCATCCTCAACCCGAAAAGGCCCCACAAGCTCATCTTTGATGATACCAGCCCAAACCAGTACTCCACCTCCACCTTGCTGGCGTCTGAGTGGGACTGGAGCTCTCTGCCCTTTACCAATCCAGCCACGGGCCCATCCATCTGGCCCATCAAGACTCACTCTCATTTCATCAGTCCATAAAACCATAGAAAAACCAGTCTTGAGATATTTCTTGGCCCAGTCTTGACGTTTCAGCTTGTGTGTCTTGTTCAGTGGTGGTCGTCTTTCAGCCTTTCTTACCTTGGCCATGTCTCTGAGTATTGCACACCTTGTGCTCTTGGGCATTCCAGTGATGTTGCAGCTCCAAAATATGGCCAAACTGGTGGCAAGTGGCATCTTGGCAGCTGCACGCTTGACTTTTCTCAGTTCATGGGCAGTTATTTTGTGCCTTGGTTTTTCCACACGCTTCTTGCGACCCTGTTGACTATTTTGAATGAAACGCTTGATTGTTCGATGATCACGCTTCAGAAGCTTTGCAATTTTGAGACTGCTGCATCCCTCTGCAAGATATCTCACTATTTTTGACTTTTCTGAGCCTGTCAAGTCCTTCTTTTGACCCATTTTGCCAAAGGAAAGGACGTTGCCTAATAATTATGCACACCTGATATAGGGTGTTGATGTCATTAGACCACACCCCTTCTCATTACAGAGATGCACATCACCTAATATGCTTAATTGGTAGTAGGCTTTCGAGCCTATACAGCTTGGAGTAAGACAACATGCATGAAGAGGATGATGTGGACAACATACTCATTTGCCTAATAATTCTGCACTCCCTGTATTCATTCACTCTCACATTCACACACTGGTGGAGGTAAGCTACAGTTGTAGTGGTAGGTTAGGTTTTGCCCAAGGACAAAATGACCAAGACAGAGAGAGCTGGCTCATCAGACAGACAAGCTCATCTTGTAACCTACTGGTCAGCTGTAGCACACCAGCTGACTAGCGAACCGGCTAACTAGCACACCAGCTAACTAGCACACCGGCTAAATAGCAAATCAGCTAACTAGCAGACCAGCTAACGGCAGCCACAAGCTGAAGGACGATTAAATGTAGTGGAGATATCAGAGATGACACTGGTGTGTCCGATTCACTCTTTAGCACTCTGGTCACTCCGGTGTGTCAGCCAGAACACCACTGAAGGCCAAATGATCCCAGCATGTGGAATAAAGAGCTTAAGGTTTGGTTTGAGACACTTTATTCTTTCACTGATTGATTCTTGCGGCTGTGATCATGTGTGTGGTTTCTTACAAAAAGGAAGTACACAATACAAATACATGACAAATAAGATGAATAGATAAGTTACATATCCAGTTATATGTACGTACATCAGTATAGCTAATATAGCCATATATAAGGACAAAGATCACAGTACTATAATGCAGTAATGTTAAACACAAAGGTGTATATCTACATAAATCTGTCCTATCAGTGATCAGGGTACTGTAGTATACTTCCACTACATAAACTATAGAAACTAAACGACATTAGTGTGACTTTAAGTTACCATCAGTACAGACGAACTGATGGTAGTTGTACAAAATAAAGGCATTGCAATTATTGTGAAGGGCTTCCGGTTAAACTAAGATCAGCTGATTACCTCATAACAAATTGTTTGCTATAGAACGCAGCTCCCACTCTTCATTAATATCATGTACTGTAACTCCCAAGTAACCATGGTTACCCAGCCACGCCCAGTAGTCTCCAGAGAGACCAACAGCTGGTGCACGTTGTAACGCCGTGGCTTTCATAGTCTCTCCTTTTTCTACAGCTCATGTGTTCTTCTTGTGATGGTGCGTCTTGAGGGAGGCTCATACATGCCGTCATTTGTTGATCCTAAGAACGTTCCTCAGACCGACTTCTTCAACAACACTAATCAGCCTGCAGTTTGTAGCTACTCACTTCACTGTGGTGTTTGTTAGCTTGTCTTTCTTTGGTTTTATCCTGACTCCTCCCACAAGCTGATCCTACGTAGTCTGCCCAAGCCTCCCACCTCTGTTTGTTTGGGTGGTTTGTTTGCTGCCATCAACAGCGTGTAATGCATTTAAGTGATACTTCAGACATGAAGTACTGCGACAATAAAAAACTCAACTTTGCTTAAAAATAACTTTAGTTGTATCAACACTGCCCTCTGGAATAATTAGACTTTGGTGACAAACTGATGTGATCTCCATGTTTCCTTTGTTGGACTGTGGGCGAGTGTCAGAACTGAATGTACTGAGTAACATGTGGAGTTTAAATATGTGTCAGTTCCAGTTTTAGAGCTCTAAAGTGCAGCTATCATGTTAGGAATATGTTAGGAATAGACAGGAACACTGAGCACACTGAGGTCAAATCTTTATTTATCCAGTTCATCTGTAGGCTGAGCTCAGTCCATCCATTTAGTGAAATGATGTTTAAAGGTCTCCTTGTTCTGTGAGCGTGCACAGATCCTGAAGCAGAAAGCCTGGGTTAACAGAGAAATGATCATCACTGTGATGATGCTCACCATCTCTGACTGGGATTTGAGGTTTTGTCAAAGCAGCAAAGAAAGCCTGGCTATGTTGGACTGGGTGTGGAAGCAGCTCCCAGTTTGAGTTCAGGAGACAGACACCCTCTCTACTTTGACGATCAGCTTCAAACTTTCCTTTTTGATAAAACTTATAGTTAGAGCTGGATCAGGTGACCCTGAACCATCACTTAGTTATGCTGCTATAGAGATGGATAACAGATGGATTGTTGTTTTGTGTGTCTGCAGTCTGTCAGGCTGTCTGATCACAGAGGAAGGCTGTACTTCTCTGGCCTCAGCTCTGACCTCCAACCCCTCCCATCTGAGAGAGCTGGACCTGAGCTACAATCATCCAGGTGACTCAGGAATGAAGCTTCTGTCGGCTGGACTGAAGGATCCAGGCTGGAGACTGGACACTCTCAGGTATGGAGAGAATGTCTGATATAGGAGGAAGAGCTGGAATCATTTCCTGTGTCTTTCACTCACTTCCTGTTTGTTTCCTGCAGATGAGACATGAACAATCACACATGCAGGAATATTTTCAGGGACAGACACACTAGTCTAGCTGGATAGTACATGGATATTTATGTAGGGGGTCTTCAAGGAGTCTGTTTGCAGGAACATTAATGATAACTGATAAGTCATGTTGAGAGTTTCATTAAAAGTAGACTTACAGTTAGGTAATATTTGGACAGACACAACATTTTGTAACTTTAGATACAAGTATCAGCCATGTGTGTGTTTCCCATGCTGTATGTCCACAGTCACAGTGACAGTCAGTGACACTGACAGAAGGATGAAACAAGGCTGTGAATCATTTCAGTCTGTGTGTGTGACAAAGAGGCAGACAGGAGCAGCTAACATTTAGAAATGGAAGCTTACTGGAAACACTACATTCACGGCTGAATTCACAATAGATTTGTTCTCAAGTGCACATTTAGCAGCTAATGCTAATACTGTTTTTCCTTTGCTTTCTACAGCAGCTATTGCTAAGTAGGCCACTTTGCTCCGCTAAGGATTTGTGTGACCATGATGGAGACTCTGATAAGCTAATGCTGCTAAGCTAATGCTGTTTATGGGCCCTGTTAGAATCAATATTTCATTCTCATTCTGTTGTTTGAGAACAATATTAACGTTTCACATCATTATAACACAAGAGAAAAGGGTATTGGCATTAGCTACTAGTGCTTATTCACCTCAAATTACCTTTAGCTGCTAATGGCAGCCTACTTAGCATTAACTCCTCACTAATATAATGCTAATTTACATCAAATTAGCATTAACTGCTCATATTGTTATAAGGAAAGAGAAAACGGTATTAGCATTTGCTGCTAATAATTATTCACCCCTAATTAGAATAAGCCGCTAAAAGCAGCCAACTTAGCATTAATTCCTCACTTTGTTACCCAACGGAAAAGAGTATTAGTATTAGCTACTATCATTTTTAATAAGTAAGAGAAAACAGTATTAGCAGTAGCGCATAATGCTAATTCACGTCAACGTAGTATTAGTTAATAATGGCAGCCTACTTAGCATTAACTGCTCACTAATATAATGCTAATTCGCATCAAATTAGCATTAGCTGCTCAAGTTGTTATAAGGAAAAAGAGAAAACGGTATTAGTATTAGCTGCTAATAATTATTCACCCCTAATTAGAGTTAGCCCCTAATGGCAGTCTACTTAGCATTAACTCCTGACATTGTTATAATGCAGGGGAAAAGAGTTACCATTATCGGATAATGCTAATTCTCATCAAATTAGCATTAGTTAATAACGGTAGACTTCATATCATTAGCTGCTGTCATTCTTACAAAGCAAACAGTATGAGCATTAGCTGTTAATCCTTTTTCATCTAAAATTAGAATTAGCCACTAATGGCGTATTGTTAAAAAGTAAGAAAAAACATTGTTAGCATAAGCGGATAATGCTAATTCATCTCAAATTAGTATTAGCTAATAATGGCACCTGCTTAGCATTAGCTGGTCACATTGTTATAAGGCAAGAAAATATGGTATTAGCATTAGCTGCCAATTTCTATTTACCTAAAATTAGCATTAGCCACTAATGGTAGCCTATAGCAAAAACTTCTTAATGCTAAATGAAGTTAATTAATGCTAAGTAGGTTTAACTGAAATTAGTGTTAGCATTAGCTGCTGATATTGTTAAAAGGTAAGATAAAACATTGCTAGCAGCAGCGGATAATGCTAACACACATAATAATTAGCATTACCTAATAATGGCAGCCTTCTTAGCATTAGCTGCTCATATTGTTATAATGCAAGGGAAAAGAGTTGGCAAAAACAGTGTTAGCATTAGTGGATAATGCTAATTCACCTAAATTAGCATTAGCTAATAATGGCTACGTACTTAGCATTACCTACTAATATTGATATAAAGCAAGAAAATATGGTATTAGCATTAGCTTCTAATGCTTTCTCATCTAAAATTAGAATTAGCCACTAATGGCATCCTATTTAGCATTAACTCTTCACATCGCAAGGGAAAAATTACAATTCAATAAAAAAAAAAAGTGTTCACATTAGCTACTTGTATTGTTAAAAAGTAAGAAAAAACATTGTTAGCATAAGGGGATAATGCTAATTCACCTCAAATTAGTATTAGCTAATAACGGCAACCTACATAGCATTAGCTGGTCACATTGTTATAAAGCAAGAAAATATGGTATTAGCATTATCTGCCAATTCCTATTCACCTAAAATTAGCATTACCTGCTAATGGCAGTCTACTTAGCATTAACTCCTCACTAATGTGATGCTAATTCACATTAAATTAGCTTTAGCATTAGCTGCTAGCATCAGCCTACCTAGCACTAGCTGCTCACATTGTTAAAAGGGAAGAGAATACGATATTAGCATTAGCTGGTAATATTTATTCACCCCTAATTAGAATTAGCCACTAATGGCAGCATACTTAGCGTTAACTCCTCACATCGTTGTAATGCAAATGAGGCTAACTTGCATTAAATTAGACTGCTGTTATTAGCTAATGCTATTTAGCAGTAGCTGCTCACATTGTTATAAAGCAAAGGAAAACGATATGAGCATTAGGTTCTAATGCGTATTTGCCTTAAATTAGACGTAGGTGCTAATGGCAGCCTACTTAGCATTAGCAGCTCAGATGTAATAATGCTAGGAAAAAGACTGTTAGCATTAGCCGTTCACATTGTTATAAAGTTAAGGGAAATAGTGTTAGCATTAGCTACTCACATTTTTAAAAAAAGTAAGTGTTAGCATTAGTGCATAATGCTAATTCACATCAAATTAGCATTAGTTAATAACGGCAGCCTATTTAGCATTAGCAGATAATGTTGACCTTGGCCCACTGGAAAAGTTCAGAACTAAAGATTTAGGAGTGTTTCTCGATAGCTCTTTCTCATTTGAGAAACAAATGAATTCTGTTATTAAAACCAGCTGTAAGGTTTATATTGTTGATTGTCATTTATGCTTAGAAATATTTACTCATATATGCTTAGAGTTGTATAATCGATTGCATAATGATAGAGGTTTGATCCTTAGTAGTCTGTAAAGACTCTGTGTGCCTTCCAGAGTGCTCTGGCATGCACACACCACTTGGGGCCATGAGAGAGGTCGTACCCTCTCTTACTGATTTATGGTGTAGGACAGGGGTCTCAAACTCAATTTAGCTGGGGGCCGCTGCAGGCAGAGTCTGGGTGAGGCTGGGCCGCATTAGGTTTTCCACAAGAAAGGCATGGTTAAAAAATTCCAATCTTCTCAAATCTCTTTATTTTTATTTTTTTAACACAAAATATGAAAAATGAATAAACAAATTAAGAATTAATAAGAAAATAAATCAATCTGTAATACATAAATAAAATAATAATAAGATATTTTTAGTCAGTGAACTTGTGTGTATCTTTCAGTCTTCTATATCTGCTGTATTTAGATTGAAATGTCTGTATTAACAGTTCTATAACCTTCTTCTGAACATGAATGGAACACTGTAGAAAATGAACTGTTCTTCTGAACATGGCTTCTCTTGCCTACTCCTTGCTGCTAGAGACCTGGCAGCGTTTCCTCTCGCATAGCCGAGCCAGATTTGGCCTGAGGGAGGAAGCAGTTGCGACCCTCAGTATGTCTTGAAGATGATCATCCGTAAGTCTGAACCTGTACTTGGACTTATTGAAGTTCAAAGTGGAGAAGAGCTTTTGGCACAAGTATGTGCTACCAAAAAGGCACATGGTCCACTTGAACATTCGGGAAAGCCGAGGGAA
>NW_027490041.1:1955000-2025000 GCF_041146795.1 Maylandia zebra
GAGTCTATTGCTGACAGTGATGTACAAACAGAGTGAGCATTTCTGAGGCCCAAAATAAACTGAGTAGTTCACTGAATGAACAATGGACTGTGAGCTCAGTTCCTTCATCATTAGTATGGATTATATATGTATATGTATTATATTAGTATCATATATATCAGGTGCTGCTGCTTTCAGTCATTGTGCAAATGTGCTGTTTGTAAGCTTGTAAAGCTGCAGTCAGCTGAGACTGAAGAAGTCACCTGATCAGTGAGCAAACGTTTCTGAAAACGTCCAGATGAACAGAATCAACCTTTTGGGATCAGCCAGCAATGCAGCATCATTGTTGTTCAGCTTCAGAGGTTTGCAGGAATGAACTGATGACCAGAAACAGCTGCAAAGTCCAAGAAAATACCAGCTGGAGTTCAGCTGCATTTGAAGAAGTCAAAGAAAAGTAAGGATGGCAAAGGGCGACGTTTTCTTCCAAAGAGCTGCAAACATGGTCGACGCCTCATTAGAAGAATCATCTGGACATTTGTGAGGAACTCTGACCAAGAAAGCAACGTCACACAGATCCAACAGACAGTTTCCATGACTGCAAGTGTTGAGTGGAAAAATGCTACATTGCATTATTGCATCCTCTCACCACAGGAGGCGCTGTTGGCACCACTGATTGCTGATCAGCTGTTCTCTGATGATCTGATTGATACTGTGAATAACGGGACTCACTGAACTCTGTGACACAGTGAAGATTACAGAGTTTAACTTCACCCTTTAAGACTGACCACAGAACCAAGTCCGCCAGAGCTTTTGTTATATTTTTACATGCTGTGGAGCCATTTGTGGGAGCATTTCAAGTTGCTATACATCAATACAACTGTTATAGCCCTAATTTTAATAATATGTATGCATTAAGTCCATAGTAACTACATAAACTGCAAAAAAAACCTCTGCTCATCCATCTCTGTGTGTATCAGGATACATTTGGTTCATAATACACAGAAAAATCAGAGTTATTACCTGTAATAAATGTGAAAGATTCCTGCAGTGATAACCAGGCAGGACTGAAACACATCCAAGCTGTCACCACGGTAACAGCAGCGTCCATCCACAGGTGAGGGGAGGAGCAAAAAGAGGGACTTTGACCATTTTATACTAAAAACACTCAACTAATGTTTCTAATATGAAACAAATAAGCCCACATTAATGTGAGCGTTTATTAAATAATAATAATGATGATTTCCTCCTGATCTCATTTCCACAGCAGAGAAAACTGTGGTGTATATTGAGGTGGAGGGTGTGGTCTGTGGCTCAGGTGTAGAGTGAGGGTGGGGTGCACCACAGCAGCATGCTGGGACTGCTGAGGGTGGAGGAGGGAGTGATGATGACATCAGAGCTGCAGCACAGAGACCAGTGAACACACAGTCTGTTCATCTTTGCATAGATACAATATACAGCACAATATTGAATGACAGACACGCTGTGGGAGCTTCCACAGATACACTGACGTCAGCATCCAGAGTCCTCCTGCTGCTCCCCCCTCAGAGCCCCGTGATCAGCACCAACACATTCAGTTAGATGACAGAGTCCAGCTGCAGCTAGAATCAGCTCCCCTCTGTGAACAACAGCACAGCGTCAGTGTTTCACACTCAGTGAAAGGAGGAAACAGCAGAAGAACACCATGTGTGCTACGTTTCCCAGGACACACTACAAACTGCACAAATACAGAGCAGCACGTGGAAGGACCTGGAGCTGCATTTACAGAGCTGCAGACAGCGTGATGTCCTGTATGGACAGGTGGAAGGAACCAAGTCCTCAGCTGGAACACTCGTGTTTGTCCACAGACAGGAAACACAGCAGGAAACTTCCTCACAGAAGTGCAGCTCATGGATAACACACTTCCTGTCAGTCAGAATGAGGCTGCAGCCAAACACAGAAAGGTGTTTTTGTCCAGATGAGCCCAGAGAAGAAACACGAGTGTTCACAGACATCAGAAGCTCAGAGAGGTGAAACATGAGGTTGGAGTCCTCGTCAGCATCCAGAAGAGCTGCTGTGAAACCCTGAGTACTCATGACAGACTCTGATGGCACAAACACATCATGATTCAAACAGAAAGACAAACATGGAGCTCCTGATCCTCCTGCATGAGAACAAGCTGACATGAGCGCTGTGTCTGAGAGTGTCTCCCTGTCACAGTGACAATAACACAGCTGCTGCTCACAGTCATTAAACTGACCTGAGGTCAGCTGTGCTCCTTACATATGAACCATGTGACCTCACATCAGTGCTGTGGATGACTGTAGTCATAGAAGAGTAGAGCTGTAGCAGGTGGTGTGAGGAGGAGGTGGTGTATTCTAGTTAACGCAGTACTGAAACACTCCAGCAGAGGGCGCTGTTAAGTCCTTATTGTAACACAGTTACTGTGTGCAGTTAGACTTCATACATAATCTGCACTTATTTCCATCAGACATGCTGTCAGGAAATGATTGGTTTCTATTGATTCTACTTCCTGTTGACTCGTTTGATGACAGTGAAACAATCACAGCTGATTGTGTGATGATGTAAACTGTCACTGTTACATTCAGTGTGTGTGACATAATGTTAGTGCAGGCTGATAACAGCCTGGTTCTGTTAGAAACACATGAACGTGTCCATAGATCAGTGTGTGTTTAACATGAGAGCTTCAGCCCTGCTGATGTGTTAAATAAAGACATGCAGGAAAACTGATGAGACTCTGAAATAACTCTTTATATTTATAATGTAACTCTGCATCAAAAGAACAACAAAGGATCCCAGACAGGTTTCTGTGAACAAAGACCATTCTGATGTTTCTGTGTTTCTAACACTTTGACATTATTAGTAAACAGACTGCAGTGAGCAGCATTTATAAAGAGCTTCTATATAAAGATATGACAGCTGTTTGACAAGTTTATCACTCTGTGTTTGGACCTGATCAGTCCAGCTGTTTACTTGAAACATGTTCATTTACCTGTTCTGTTATATTCATGTTCTTGTCTCTGTTGAAAACACATTTTAATGTCCCTCAGATTTTTCTCCCAGATGAATAAATATAAAAATGACACAAACTGACTGCAGCTACTTTTTGTCCTTTCTGTCAAAAACCTTCATGTGACTCATGAGAGACACGTTTCAGCTGTTTGTGACAGATCAGAGGCCAACAAGTCATTTATAACACTTTCCATCATTGTTTAAAGTTCTCAGTGTTTCTGTGTTGCTGCGTATAGGATCTCCCAGCATCATCACTGTGCTGTCCAATCATTGTGTGCGAGGTTACCCTTATAGTGCGATGTGTGTTTGCACAAAGAGAAGCATGTGTGTCAAATATAAATAAGCACAGAACAGAAACAGCTGCTCGTTTCTTCTGTTTAGAGTCAAGTTAGTGTTTTGTGTCTTTGTTTGAGGCCTGATGTCGAGCAGAGGTGTGTGTAACTGCACTGCTCTGTTATATGTGTGAAGTGTGTGCTTCTCTTCAGCATCATCTTTGTCACTGCTGATTCCTTTGTGTCATCATGTGTTGAGAAGAGAGAACAGTTATAACGGAGGAGCAAAAGGAAGCCCTGAAATCTGCATCAACAAGGAAGTGTTGGCTCACCAGTGATCCCAGCAGAGCCACTGGTTTGGCTCCAGTTGTTCTAGATTCAATGATGTTGTTGCTACAGATACATGTCAGCATCTTTATTGAATTTTATATGAAGCAGAAATGGTGTCATTAGGAGAAGAAGAGGAGAACAAGTCCGGCGAGGAGGCAGCAGCTCTTAAAGATGAAACAGCAGCTCAGCCCTGAGCTCAGAGAGCTGCACATGAAAAAGCTCCTCAAGCAGATCCTGTCAGAGGTTTGTCATCAACAGGAGGAACTGTTCACATCATAGGATGAAGATGCTGTCAGCTGGATGAAGAAGGTTATTTAATGCAAACGTTCACACTGAAGTCAAATTGTTGTCGTGTTGAACAGATTCATGTACTGATCGTCTCCAGAATGTTAGAAGAGCTTCAATGAATCATTAGAAACAACTTACAGCTGCACAGCTGTGTCAAACACATCTGTGTGTCATTGTGGGATTGTTGTGTTTCTACATGTGACACACGTCTAAAACATGCACACAATCTGAACACAAACAGGGACTCATGTGTTCCCACAGCCAGATGCTGAGAGCCATTTCCTTGTAGTCCTGTGTCTACATACATGAACCATTAGATGTTATTGGAATGATTGTCAGCTCTGATAGTTTCATGTGTGTTTAGCTGGACGCTGTTTGATCCTCGACATGTTTAAAGGTGTCCAGTCCTGAGACACTGGGGCTGGAAACAGCTGTGATGTCATTGGACTGTCACACAGACAGAAGTGCATGAAGTGAGCAGCCGAGGAGCCGCTGATGTTTTGGATTCAACAGCATTTGAAAGGTCGACACAGACACATTTGCACACAGAAAGCTGAATCTGTCATATGCCACAGTGAACTCACTGTTCAGTGTTTTTCAGGAAGCTTCTTAACTGCCTCTGCTGCCAAACAAGCAGCTGATGTCCTTGAGAAGAAGCTGAAGAAGTCTTCAACAACAAATACAGGAAGTGGACTTTCAAATACTAGATTCACTTTAGACTCACAGAGAAATGACTCAACCAGCTGTGTTTGACTCTATGAAAGGTCAGTGTGTGTCTGCACACAGACTGTTGTGTTGGACTGTTATTCAGTTGTCTGCTGAATGTTTTCAAATGTCTGCATCTCAGCTGTGATGAGGCTGGGGGTCATGGGAGGCCACCGTAGCAGCCTCTTCAACATCATGACATCATCATAAATGCTGCTGGACTGTCTGATGGGCTGACGGTGAAAAAGCCGTCGGGAAGGAAACAGAAGACATTTCAGAGGCTGCAGCAGATTTCTTTGATTCGGGGCCTTTTTCAGCTTTATTGGACAGAGCAGTGAAGATAAGTGACAGCAAAGCAGAGAGAAAGGGGGCGTGGCCCGGGTCAAAGCCAGGCCAGCTGCTCTCCACCTCGTGGTCACCTGCTCATCCTAGTGAGCTCCACCAGCAGCCCTTTCACACACTTTACACTGTCAAACACTGTGTGTGGACCTCAGCTAACAACAGGCTACATTTAAGTCTGGACTACATGCTTTTATATTGTTTTTATTCCATCAGCAGCTCAACATCATGAGCAGCTTTGACATAAAGACATCAAACTCAAGCTGACTTTAAACTACTTTTAATACAGGGGCTCAAAAACAACAACATCTTTATTATATATCAGGACACAAAGTCATTTCATCTCAAAGGGAAACAGCTTTATTTGGAATAACCAGCACTATCAACTGGTTTGGGATCTCCACCAGTTTCATGTCTTTGCAGCTTCTCCAACAAAGTTCCTGTAAAATCAGCATGTTTGTCTTTATTGGTTTGATGGTGATTGATTATTCAGTCCCAATCTGCTGTCATCTAAAGAACAAAATGATGTTTCTATGAGTCACAAAGCTCCAGATGTTGTCGGCTTCACAAAGAAAACAAAGAACTTAAACACAAAGTGTTTGGAGCCAAAATGTTCCCAAGCTGCTCTTTTTGAAATGGCAGAGGTACAGTGGTGTCTAACAGCACACTGTGGAAGGCAAACATGTTATTGTTGGATGAAACTTCATGAATCCTTTGTAGATTTGAGCTGTTGGAGCCTTTCTTTTCTCTTCAGGTGTACAGATGCTGAGGAGGCAGGTGAAGCAGGTGGAGCTGTTGTGATGCTGGCAGAGGGTGTGTCTTAGTAACTCTGTGAGGCAGAACTGGATCCAACATTGTGGATGTGTTGATGTTGGAGCCATTAAGAGTCTCTGGCCACACTGTAGGATTTCCCTTTGATCCACTGTGGGGGCATTTTGGAGTCTGTCAGTGAAACTCTTCATGTTTGTGTTTGACTCCAGTTTATAGAAACAGAGAAATGTGTCATGCTTTTGTTCGGCCTCCACAAATACACACATTTGTTCATTGGTTGGACTTTTTGGAAGGAGACACATTGAAAACCATGTTAATAAGATCTTGTTGTTTCCTGTGGATCCGACACAGAGAGTGGACTTCAGACAGAAAGCGTGGAAGAGATTTTAGAGGCCGTGTGTGGCAACAGGAAGTTTCTGTGTGTTTGCTGATCTTACATGTGGAAAACAACACGTGATGTTTGTGAAGTTCTACAATGATCATTGTTCTCACAGCATTTTGAGTGGGAACAGTTCAAACTGGGAGTAGTGGGAGTTATTTACTGATTGAAACAAGCTGAATGTTTCTGTGACGATGAAGATCAGCAGCTCAGCTGATCAATGAACTGACATCTATCAGTCGTTTCATGAGATGAAGTCATCAGCAGACATTTGTTCTGACTGTGTGATGAATGTCAGAACGTCAGGGCTCTGCTTTAGTCACTGCTTGATGATCATTGGCTCATTGTTGAATCCAGGGGCCCAGTCTGACCTCTGACCTTTGCTGCAGGTCTTCTGTGTTATCTCCACTTTCATGTCTGATCTTCTGCTGTATCGTCCAAAATAAACATCTGGATCATTTCCAACACTTCAGCAGATCTTTAGTTTGGGCAGTGCAGCACAGAATAACACATATTGTACTATACTGCCCACTTCCTGATCTTATTGGATCTGTGTGTGAGGTTGGTGAAGGAAACACATGTTTACTGAGTGAGTCGCTGCCATTAGGAACTAGTTTTTATATCACAGCCTGGAAATCACACAGGACCATTTCTGCAAGTGAAAAGTCGTCATTGGAGGAAAATGATTGTGTAGTTTGTGCGACTGAAGAATTGTCCCAACTACATGTGCTGCTGACCCTTGACCTTTCCTTTAGGTGCACAGAGGAGTCTGTGGGAACATCCAGAACTGAGGCATCTTGTGTACAAACGTGTTCAGACCAGATGTCAAATGATGTCAGATGTCATCCGTGAATGGATGCAACTGTGGATCGTTCCAATAAAATGAGGCAGTTTTGTAAGTACAAGCCCACTACAACCCATCATCAACATTTTAAATTACATTATACATCTTCACTGATATAAAGCACCACTATTTTAACCTGATTCACTTTTTCCACCCTAACAGTTCATTCCTCAAATCAAACAAGATATTTGACCCTAAAAAAATGCATCAACAAATAATTTTGTAATAAAATATTTATTCTTCAACTTTTACAAGTGAAATCAAACAAGTGTGTTTAAGAGTGAAACCAGAGTGGAAGCTGCTCATATAGAGTCCAACCCAGGCTAAAGTAAGCTGAGTAGAGCAGCACCATCAAAGTGTCGGCTCTCTGAACACGGTGCAAGATCGCCATCTGCAGGACAAAACTAGTTTTTCTCGCCCTCCTCGTCAACATCAAGATGATGTCATCGTACAGCAACTGATTCCCTGTCCGTCTGGAACAAAGCATTTACATTAAAAAGACATTTACAGAAAATACAAACACCAACAACACATCTCATCATCACATGATATTTTATTATTTATTATATTATATATTTTTATTGTACCATCAACATCAACAAATACCAGCATATTTTCTTTGAGATTGAGTAGAGTGAACCTTTCCCTTGGTTCGCTTCCTGCTCGCAGCATCAGCTGACCTCTGACTTCCTGGTTAAGGTCTCTCAGCGTTGACTGGAATATCAAATCGGACTCACACCATGTTCTTGTAATGTGGTCATGTCTGTCAGCTGTTTGAAGAGCATCTCTGGCCTAAACACAATAGGAAGAACAACAACACGGCAAAAAAAAACAACACATTTCCATATTAGATGAAGGGCGCCGTAACTGGAAATGGTAACATTCATCTGATGCTGCTTTGGATTTATCTTCTGTTTTAGATCAACTTTGATCACTTCGAGCCATCTTAAGTCCGTTTGTTCTAACTTCTCACTAACATCTCGTATGATTTCAGATCCCTGCTGTTCCCCAGCTGCCCTGTAGGTTTGTGCTTTGACCTCCAGAGGGCGACAAATCAGCACAGACAGAGAGCTCCATTCAAACTTTGCTGCCATCAGGAATAATTCTTCAAATATAATCATCAGTGTTTGAGCAGTTATGATATCAGGGACAATCTAGACATGTGTGACAATACTGAACATGTCACATGACACACCTCAAACATCATGTGATCCACTCTCAGTCTGCACTTTCATTCATGACTTCAACAGGTTGAAATGAGCTTTGAAGAAACATTCAGTGAAATAAATCTTTCATGGATTCATGTGAGCAGCAGATGAACTTTACAAAGAATCAGTGGATTTATCTTCTGTTTTAGATCAACTTTGATCACTTCGAGCCATCTTAAGTCCGTTTGTTCTTCTCACTCACTAACGTCTCGTATGATTTCAGATCCCTGCTGTTCCCCAGCTGCCCTGTAGGTGGCCTCAGTGTGTCTCACACCATTTACAGATGATTACAGGTCGTTTACAGTTCAAACAGGTCCAACATAAGAAATATGCAGAAAATATCCTGCTATAACAGTTTGGGTCAAAGTGCAGATGTTCCAGATGTTCTGAGTCTGTCTGTGTTTCATGTTAACATGTAGATGTTGGACCAAAGTGAAGCTTTTTGATGTGACAGCAGGAATGTGAAGTGTAACTCTGAGCTGTAGGAAATGAAACTAAACGGACTTTTTCTCCTTTATTTATAGGAAAGTGTAGGAGAGCAACAGATGAACAAGCGTTACTGTAACAGGAAACATCAGAGGATCTTTATGTTCATCATCATCACTGTTTCCTTGTTCTGTCACAAACACACAACACTTCCTGCTCTCTCTCTGATGGATCTGATTGGCTGTTTCATTCACAGGAGGTCAGGGCGTCACACAAACAGCTTTAACTGCACAACGACACACTTTAAATCATCTGCAGACAAACCTGTGTGTTTGATTTATGAAGAAATAATAAAGACGTGTGTGCAGCTGTCCATGAAGCAGCTTCTCACACAAACTCTGACACTTCAGCCACTTTAATTCCTGCAAAGCTGCGTAATAAAGAGCTGTGACTGCTATGAGCTGCTGATGATGACTGCATGAAGCTCTCAGCTGAAGCTTCTTTCATTTATTTTAATGTTAATGTCGCCTTTTTAAGTCTGTGTGAGGATTTTAATGACACACATTAAAGGAGCTTCTTTGATTAGAACCAAATTCATGTTGATTTTCAGCCTGAAATGATAAAAACTTTAATAATTCTGTTTATAATCATCAACCTGGAGACTAATGAAAAGTATAATAGTGAAAGAAAGCCTTTATTATTTGAGTAATGCCTGAATCTGCTCAGAGACAACACAGAGGTGTTGATGACAGTTTGACATTAACTGAATTAAAAACTAGGGCTGTCAAATGATTAAAATTTTTAATCAGATTAATCACAGCCTAAAAATCAATTAATCATGATTAATTGCAACTCGAAATATGACCAAAATGTGTGCAAACATACGGACAGATAGCGGATTTTTACACACTTGTTAGTGTTATTTAATGCTAAGACCACGCTGAGTGGCCTGCGTTCACTCAGCGTGGTCTGACGTAGGCTGGGTGTTGTGCTGGAAGCGAATTAATCACAGCCTAAAAATTGATTAATCGCAACTCGAAATATATGTGTATGTGTGTAAAAATCGGGACAGATAGTGGTTTTTAACACACTTGTTTGTTTTATTTATTATTAATTGTGAGTACAAACAGTACAAGCAGAACAGGGCTTCAAATAATTGTGAGGGATTTTTACTGAATGTTTTCCACCCGTTTAAATCTAGCACATTGTTTTATCCATATACATCTTCAAGTTCACAGAACATAGGCCTAATTCAACAGGCAAAATAGAAAAAATCTCCAATCATCCTTTTGGGTAAGGTAGATTAGTGCAAAAAAATATGAACAACAGTGAAAAGTATTGTTTAAATCACATTCAACCATAGAACAAGCTCTAAACACACGGTCCTCTGGTCTACTCATCCTTCAGCCAGTTGCTGAGACAAACCAACTTGTCCACGTTCTCTGAGTGCAGAGCAGACCTCTTCTTGTTCACAATGTGCCCTGCTACAGAGAACAGCCTCTCACAGGGCACTGTGGAGGCAGGAGTGGCCAGGTATCTGCGAGCAAGGCGGGCCAGCTGGCTGTGGGCTCCTGCATGAGCTGCCCACCACTGTAAGGGACAGTCCTCTAAGGCAGTGCAGGGCTCTGCTCTGTAGCGCTGTATGGCTCTGTCCTGCTGTACCTCCTCCTCTGACTCAGAGTCAGAGTCCATCTGCAGCAGGCTCAGCCTCTTCTTGGCTGGACCTTCTTCTGCAGTGTGTGATCTTCTAGGAGAGTCTTCATGCAGCATGCCTGCCAGTGTGGTCCACACTGCTTCTCTGTCAGTCTTGGGCACACTGCGTAGGTCTTTAAAACGTGGGTCCAGTGCAGTTGCGATCTGGAGCCATGCATAGTTGGTATGTTCCTGGCGGGAAGCAAGGTCTTCCTTAAACTTCTCTTTAAACCTCACCACATATGCAGGGTCCTCATCAGTTACTTCCATGACACGGCGCAGGTGGCAGAAGGCTGGTAGAACTACAGAGCAGGAGACGTAGGCCTCTCCTCCCAGCAGTTCAGTCACATATCTGCAGTGGAATACACACACACACACACACACACACACACACACACACACACACACACACACACACACACACACAGATAAGACAGCAAATTAAAAAAAGCTTTTTAATACTAGGTATTAAGACATTTTCATAATAACAAAACTGATTTAAGATGTATGTTTGATACATTTAATCTAAACCTACAATTATGGTCACAATGACAGGCTCACCTGCAGGGCTCTAGAAGTGTCTCCAGTCTCTGGAGTTTGTCCCACTCTGGAGGCATCAGGAGGACAAGTTTATGCTTTTGTTTATCCAGAGTCGCGGTTACTGCAGTTTGGTTGCGGATCAAGCGCTTCACCATCTCCAGCGTGGAGTTCCAGCGCGTAGGCACGTCCTGGGCCAACGGCTCCTGCTTGCGCCCCAGTGACACCTGCTCTGCGTTCAGCTCTGCTGTGTTTGCTGGGCTGTGCTTAAAATGGCCAACAATTTTGCGGCATTTGGCCAGCGCAGTGACAAAGCCACTGTCTGCGAGACTCACTGTGATGCATCTCTGTAGAATGTGCGCGGTACACGGCATGTGATTGAATGGCATGATGCGAGCCGCGGCGATCATATTGCGCGCACTGTCCGTGCCTACTGTTGTCACCTTCTCCTCAATTCTCCACCTGCGAGCAACAGTCTGGAACTGCTCTGCACAAGCCTCCGCAAAGTGCCGCTCTTCCGTTTTCATTATAGTCAGCGCAAAGGATGTCAGACCCCAGGCTTCTCGCTGGGGGCTTGTAGGACGCGTCCTGAGATGCAACCTTTAAAACATCCGCAAAGCCCTTGTCCTCCACAATGCTTAGTGGTCTACAGTCCTTTACTATCCATTTGGCTATATTGTCGGTCAGTTTGTCCAAAGAAGACTTACCGAGTGGCCTGCGTTCACTAAGAGTGGTCTGACGCAGGCCGGGTGAAGCTGCTGCCCCGACAAACGCGTGTTTGGCATTAAGGTGGTATTTTAAGGTCGAATTTGAACGGTGAAATTGAAACTCTTTACTACAGTGAGTGCAAATTACAACGCGTTTGTTTATTGTCCCATCTATGTTCTTCTTGTATTTGAATTCCCCATCCAGAAGGCCATCCTGTTCCTGCTTCTCCATTTTCAGTGGCGCGGTAAACAAATCAAGTGGAATTATGGGAGCGACTTTTTTTTTTTTTATCTGCGTGTTGCGCTAAATAGTTAAATATTCTAACGTAATTAATTCCAAAATTTAATTATCGCAATTAACGCGTTAATTTCGACAGCTATATTAAAAACAAAGTGCTCTTATTGTGAAAATCTGCCTCCTACTTCTTTAAATCATTTTTATGTATTTTTTAACCTCACAGTGAAACATTGAGGCATTAATCTGACACAGTTTGATCAGCAGCTGTGTTTTCACTGACGTTTCACTTTGATTTGTTCAGGCTGAGCAGAGAGGATCGGTTCTCTGTGTGCGCACTGCTGAGAAACACAAGCTCATTTCTGCTGTTTCATGAAAAGTGTTATGGAGGAACAAGAAGTTCAGCCTCTAAACTCTCAGCGTGAGGACTGAGTGAAGAGTTTCAGAGCAGAGAGTTTTGGCTCACAGCTTTTAGCGTCTACACAAAGAGACGATTACGCACTTGATCTGAGAACATCTCCACCTCCTACAAACAAACTCTCCTACGAGCAGCTGTCACAACCACAACAGGCAGAAGACTGGATTTCTTCAGGTCAGATTTCATGCAGTTTGCATAAATTGTGTGTCACAGACATTGTAGTTCACATTTGTGTGACTCGTTTAAATCTTCTCCTCCTGAAAGTGAAACTCTTACAAACACATCAGGCCACAACCTGCTGCAGGTTGTGCAGCAGGTTGTGGACATCGATTCATTAATGTTGAATTCTCTGCAGCTGCTCTGTTGCCATGTTGTTGCAGTACCGTATTTTCACGACCATAAGGCGCACTTAAAAGTCTTAGATTTTCTTCAAAAAGTACGGCGCGCCCTATATATGTAAGGAGGACGTAGTAGAGAACACCATGAGAACGTTAAAGGGTGAAGTGTGGGCGTTGATCGTATATACCGGGACAATCGCACATACGTGTATAAAAGAACAGGTATGTGCGTTATGCAGGACATCGTTGTTTTAACAACCCTGAAAATGGCAAAGAGACACGCTTACGAAGCACAGTTTAAACTGAAGGCCATCAGCTACGCGGAGGAACATGGAAATCGAGCAGCGGCGAGAGAATTTAAGGTTAATTTAATGAATCGATGGTTCGCAAGTGGAGGAAGCTGGAAAACAAGCTCCGACAGGTCAAGAATACGCAGCTGAGTTTCCGCGGACATAAGGCGATTGATAGAGGATTTTTATGAAATACAATATAATCAAGTGTGTTTTATTTTCTAGTGTTCATATATTTTCACATAACCAAGCCTATTGTTAAACAAAACACAATGCATTCCTTACTTCAGTGTTTGAGATGTTTGACAAGACAGGATATACATGCATTCTTTACTTCAGTGTCTGTGATGTCAGATAAGCATGAATACTGCTGTGTCGTTATTTTTCAGTTTGTGTGCAGAGGTTAGATAGCTAAGACAATGCCTGAGCTCTCCCCTTTCCGTTAAAAGAGGAAGTGCTATGTAATCCATTTTGAACTATAAATAAAGCAAGCAGCCTGTACTCGTTGTGTCTGTCTTCTCAGAGGCATTCACCCGTGTACACGTTCTTAAACTCTGAGTCGGTCTGCAGTGTCTTATTTCTCTTACTTGTGAACAGATGTCTAAACCCCTGACATTTAATTGGTCCTTCGTAGCCGGATAACTAACTGTTATTTTTAACGTCTAGTTGTCCACAGACGGTTTTCATCGGATTCTGACGTCGTGTTGCCTGCGCTGGAAAAAATCTGTGCACAGTAAAAAGGAAAATCCGGGAGCGTGAATACGATCTCTGGTCAGCGAGGCCCCACGACGCCAGGACCAGATGTGCCGGATCCAAAACGCAGCGCCACAGTAAGGTGAATATGAAACACTGCATTCCATCTAGCGCTAAAATACGTTGATATTGAGATTTTCCTTTAAAATAGTGTGTAAACCTGGTTAGCGCCAACAGATCTCAATCCAGAAGGGATTTAAGAGACAACAGGCAAGAGCGAAATTCTAGAAATCGCTATTAAAAGTTCCGGTTGCTTTGGGAAAGCAGCTGTAACGGAACGAGTTCCGGTCGCTCTGGGAGTGGCTGCAACGGAACAGTTAGAAGGTTGCACAATAAAAATACGGAAAGTCTCAATAAAAATTATAAAAGCGCGCTCTGTTTGTGTTAACAAAGAGAAGTGAGTTGTCATTTACGACCCAATACGCGGTCGAACCCTTCTCAAGCTGTTTTCCTGTGTACACTCACGAACTGGCTGGAGTGGGAAACTAAGGTTGTGCGTCATCACGTAAAATCAATAACCGCTTTCTCAAATAGTGAGAAAATAGAAGCCTGTTATTGATCACCTGCCCGCTCCTTTGTGCCAGAGAAGGTGTCACAGTTCTGACGTAATTAGTTTAAAATGGGTAACTCTAAAACTAAAGTAAAATTAACAGCAGATGAAGAGTGGTTAGAAAAAAACTGTTCAAATGCAGGAATAGTCAGTGCAAAAAGGTGGAGAAATACAAAATAAAATATATTGTCCAGCTTGGCAAGGCAAATGCACCCCTGATTTAATAAATGCTTTAAAAACCGCTTTGCAAAAAGAGTCAGAAGAAAAAAGCAAAACGTCTAGCAGAATGGCATCTTTTCAAAGTGATGATGACAGACGTAGAAGACGTGGAGAGGAAGGAAGTGAAACAAATGAAGCGGAAGTTTACAATATAGAACAACTGCTGCTAGGGTCAGAAGCCAAACCAGCAGTTGTAGTATATGTGAAAGGTGTGCCGTTAAAAAAAAATGTTTTGAGACACAGGAGCTTGTAAAACTGTTTTAACTGTAGAAGTCCCAAATGTAACATTCTCAAAAAACACTATAATTGTGAAATCAGCCTCAGGACATGTGACAAAACAGCATCTAACCGATCCCCTCTTTATGTCACATAGAGATAGTGGCCGTGGCTGCAAAAATCAGTGCATTTATGACCCATCATGCCCAGATTGTATGAAATAAATAAAAGGAAATCATTCATATGAAGACCTTTTCTTTTTTTTTTTCTTTTTTCTTTTTTTTTTTTTTTAAATGACATCAGAAACAGCAGTATGCGACATTACGTGATGGCAGAGCTTCAGTTCATCCTTTGTCATTTTTTTTTTTTTTTTTTTTTTAATAAATAGGACAGGGGGAATGAATGAGAGAAAGAGGGGGAGAGAAAGAAAGAAAACCAAAGGGGAGAAGAGACGGTGAGAAGGGGGGGAAGAGAGAGAAAAAAAAAAAAAAGAACTCCTGGGTCACCTGTATGGAGAAAAAAAAAAAAAACAAACAAAAAAAACAAACAGAGGAGACAGCAAACAACAAAGAGCAACATAATAATAGAGAAAACAAAGCACCATCACAATAAACTAGCTAGTCATAGATATCAATAGTTACTAAATAATAAACGATATTGTGCAGCACGCAAGATAGACAGCGCACAATGTGCTTTGAGGCAGCAGCCAAGAAAGCTTTAGTCCGCGTCTGTGAATACCCATGTGTGCATACCTGTGTGGATCAGCATGCTTGCATTCCAAAGGTTTCTCCATGTAATGATCTGCTAGGGAGTGTGGGGGGGCCACAGCCCCGTCCTCCAGGGTGTGAAGCAGGTATGGAGGAGATCAAAACTCCAGACATCCAGAGGCCCCCAGAACACAAGAGACCATGGAAGACCAACAGAGGGGCAGCCGCGCCACTGTTCCAGTAAGAGCTGAGGAGAGTCCCAGATGAGGGCTCGCCCAGCAGCCGTGGAGCAGAAGTCAGGGGGAGTTGCAGTGACGCGCCCGTGAGCTCCGCCGGCCCCCAGCTGTGCCTGAGTGACCGAGCCCCAGGCCGAGAGGCCGGGGGCACCCCACCTCCAAAGGGGCCCGAGCGAGCCCCAGGCCCCAGGCCCCGACAAGCGGCCGCCAAGGAGTGAGCCGGTGTGCACCCGGACGCCCACCCCCAGACACAAAGAACCACCAACACACCGACACCTGAGGGAGTCCGCCACCGGCAGGGGAAGTGGTGGTGGGTGGAGATAGGCCTCCAAACCTTGGAGGTCCTGAGGTGTCCCCAGAGAGGTGGTGTCTGATACCCAACCTGACATATAGACACAGACATACAGGCACACACAGACACAAACATCCATTCCCACCCTCATGCTCTCATATGCACTCACTCCACACTCAACCAACGTGGAGACAGACATAAAGAGACGCTGTACACACAATCACACTCCCCAAGCGTACTCTACAAACCGGGTCTAGGTACCCTTGCCCCTGGAGGGGGGAATTGCACCCAGACCCAGGTGGTGTTACCCTTTTCCCTGCGGTGGGGAGAGGCAGACCACCCCGACTCCGCAGCAGCAGGGAGGCCCCACACCCCAGACCGCAGTCGGACGGCCAACTCCTCCTACTAGCCCTCCCGCTCCAGCAGGCCGCAGAGAATGGGGGTGGGAGAAGACTCCAAACCTCCCTCCACCCGCTCATTGTAGTGTTGATGCATGTGTGTTCTAAGGTGCATTTAAAACCCAGGAGGGCATGGAGCTACCTGCCAGAGAGCAGCAGGTAAGCGCATAGTCCCTCCTGCTAGCCCTCAATGACTAAGTGTATTTAAAATTGAGAGGTGGGCAACGACGTCAGGGGTGAGGTATACACCCTGATGGTGATTTGGATGAAGACCTTTTCTAAAAAAAAAAAAAAAAAAAAAAAAAAGAGAGATGCATAAGGTAGATTAAGGCTGTATCATTGTACAGCCAAGGAAAGTGTGTGAAAAGATAAATGTTTCCATCCTGGAGGTGGGTGAGACTGCAGCTCATTCACGTCCTTGATGGATACAAAATAAAATATAATAATAAACTACTTGGTTCGACATGCAACAGAGAGAATGCATGTGACTGAAGGTTGGATCTGAGATGAGGCAAACAGAAGACCAGTCTAAAAGTAGGCACAAACCTGTTCAGAGATGAAGCAAATTGTACAGATTGGATGAACTATAAATTATCTGTTTGCTGAGTAAGATGATCCTAACTATTAAATTGTCTCAGTAGTAGTATAGTGATATACACTAGTAAAATATTGTAATATACTATTGTTACTATATAGAGAGAAAAAGATGATGATATTAATAATGATATAAAATTAATATTGACAAGAAGTATCCTAGTCAGTATGATGTGAGATGGACAATTGTTATGAAGTAGTCTGCACCAAGCTTAAGGTTTGCTCAAACTCAGTATAATGACATATGAGATGAAGAAAATAAAGGCAATATCTAAACCAATTAGGTGCATAGAGGCACTTAACCTGCTTGAAAACCTGTCATTTATCCTAGATAAATATTACTGAGATACAGAGCACATCTATAATAACAACTAATAAGCCAAACCCTGTAGATAATAACTAAACCTACAGGATTATGAAGCTGAATTAAATGTGTGGACACCGCTAAGTTGATGAGCATGTTACACATTTTCTTTTATTTTTTATTTATTGGTTTTTTAGAGCAGAGGCTGCATGCTATTAAAAGCCAACACATGCAGCTGTCTGTGAGCTCAGTTTCCCCTCACACTTCTGCTTTGTTTCTGGCAACATTTTTCTTTGTCTTTTTGTGTCCTGACTCATGTATGTTTTTGTTTTTTGATTATTTTGTTGGTTTGGAAACAAATTTGTGCCGATACTTGAGGGATTGGGTGTGACGGGTACAAAATAATAAATAATAATAACACTATGAAAGTTGATAGTAGGGTGAGTGCAAGGCGGTGTGTGAAAAGAGGAAGTCTGAGAGAGAAGTGCGTGCGTAGGCAAACTGCAGAGTATGTGCGTCAAAAGAGGGTGTATTGTTTTTACATCAAGGTTTAGTAGAACTAAAGTAGAACGTCACAAACAAACAGATAAAAAAGTAAAATGAAGAGAGAAAATAACTGACAATTACATTAATGAATAGAAAACACACATACACAAAGTGCCATATGTGAAATTATTCTAGGAAAGAATCAGAAGTGGGATAGTTTAATATAAGATGCAATGAAGGAAGCAGCTTACACTCCTTTAATTTCCAGAGCCAGTGTGTTCCCTCCCCTGCCCACTTGGGCCCCGTATCAGGCGAGTATGGAAGGCTGGATAGCCCATGACGGGTAAGATCCCACCTCGAAACCCTGGGACAACCTAAGGCAGGCACAGTCACGATTACTCGGCCTCACTCAGTCCCTGTGAGCTCAGACTCACGGGTGAGATGAAGTGAAGAAGACGGGACCTCAAGGGTAAAGCCGCTGGGCTAAGGCGGAGGTGGAAAGTGGCAAGTGGAGCCCTAACTTCTGGCTGAGGACAAGGAATGCTGCTATTTAAGGTGGGAAATCAAAATTTGGGTTAGTAAATTTGGGAAGGAGAAAATTGACTGTTTAAAGGCAAAATTATGAAGGAGTCTGACACACTGGAAAAGCAACATATGCAAATTCACATACACAAACATAAAATACATTTGAGTTTGAAATTGAGGAACTCAAAGAAGCTATATGACAAAGTGAGTTATGAAAACAAAAAGTGATTAAAGTAGTTTTAAAAGAGTGACTTAGGAGTGCTCTGGGACTAAGTGATCAACAGTAGTGATCACTGTAGAAAGAAATAAAAGAATTTAATAAGGTGGTAATGTTTAAACATATGTTTCTGTTGTTACAGCAACTCATTGAGAGATGACTCAGTATGCAAATCACTTGGAGTGAGTGGTGACGCAGGAGCTTCCTGTGTGTGTGTGACTGAGGCTTTCAGAAGAGGAAGCATAGCAGACAAGAGAAGTGCAGATTTGGGTAGGAAATTTATAGTTTAGTGATTATATGTTGTCGTAAAGGGCTTTTATGCTGAATTTAAGTATGTTAAAGGGGGTGATTTTTGTGTGCAAATTGTGTGGTTTTAATGAGACTTTCGGTGTATTGAGGGGGTGAGATTATGTGGTGGCAAAACTTGTGTGTTTAAGGTTGTTGTGGTGATGGGTTGATTCTGTCAGTAAGGTTTGGGTTGTTGTTGTTTTTGTTTTAATAGAGGGAGTTTTAGGAGACATGGACATGTCTGAGGGGCCCATTAGTTTGTAACAGTGCACTTAAAGGAAACCTGTCAGGTGATTTTGTTTTGTGTTTTGTGAGCTAATAATCAGCTCTATTTTTTCTCATTTCTGTTCTAAGCAGGCCTGCAACAGCGCTGACAAATTCTCGGGGAGAGCAAATAAAAGGGGGGCTTTCCAGATTACAATTGGCTGAGGAGAAAGCTACCTGTGGGGACTGATCAGGTCGTAAGTCCCTGTCCAAAATTGTAGGATTTTATGCGAGTCAATCCAGTCCAAAAGCATAAAGAAATATTTTCCTATGGAAAATAAAAAAAAATGAATGAGCTCATTTTGCTGAGGGTGGAGAATCTGATCGTGCGGGAAGCTCCACTATTAGCAAATATATGGTGTGACTGCATGTGAGTGAATGTGTGGCTGGGTGAGTGAGGATGCATAAATGTGGACAAACAATTGGCTTTTACCAGAGAAAATTTCTGTTTTGTAGACTGGGGTTAGATTATGGGATTATAGTATATTGTTGGGAGAATGCCAAATGTTAAAGGGGAAACATTTTTGATGTAACTCATGTTACCATTAATTGGAGAAACACATGACTGATAATTGTTCTGTTTCAAGTTTATTTTTATGACATAGATTGGATCATGAGTGGGGAAAAACTAAGCATTTTGAGTTTTGTATAGTATTGTGACACATTTCATGTGTCAAAATAAAGGGGGAATTTAGGGTTTAATAATTTAATTGTTTAATAATTTAGGATCATTTTAGGACTTTTTTGGTTCTTATTATGCGTGATTATGTTTGGGGGTTTGTTGATCATTTGGATATGGTAAAACTGAAACTGTTATTTTTATGTTAAGGTTAAAGGATTAAAGAGGTTGTTTTCTTTTGGATCTTTTAGTAGAATAGGCGCTTATAATGATTTTCTGGTTAAAAAGGTGACTTAAGATTAGAGTAGAGGCACTTGCAGCAGCGACAATTCGTGTACAGGATGTTGATGATAGCGAGCAACCGGACGGGAAACCAGCGCTTAAAGAGTTTTAAAGGGATGAGTAACGTTGAAGAATATATATAAATACAAGTCAATAAGTTAAGAACATAATTACGATCATGCTTTTGATTAAAGAGTCCCAAATAGGATAAGTTAGGGAGGTGCAGGAAAAGGTGTTTTGCTTCCTTTGCAGAAGATCCCGGCGAGGATCCTGGAGGCCCCGAGGCTTGATGAACCACATCAGACGAGACGCAAGAGGAGCACTAGAGACGTGCAACCTCACGACTCAATCTGGGGAACTGACGTACCAGACGAATTCAAACATGGACCAAAGGACAAAAAGTAATGCTTTCTCTATTCCCGTGGGCAGGAAATGCCAAAAACATGCTCAGGATAGAGACACTCGACTACCGTTTTGGACTGTTTCTGAATGCTTCAACAAAGATCAACAAGGCTCAGAATGAAGAAATCGATGCAGTGCGCATCACAATAATGCAACACCGAGTCGCATTGGACGTGATACTAGCCGAGAAAGGAGGCTTATGTGTGCTCTTCAACACGACTTGCTGCACATACATTCCTGATAATGTGCACTCCAACAATATGACTGACGCACTGGACGTGCTGCGACAACTGAGTCAAGCTCAACGACAGGACTACATCACTGGTGAAGAGGACTGGCTCACATGGCTTCTTAGTGGGTCATGGAAGACGTTGCTCATGAAAGGACTAGTACTCGTTGGAGTACTGCTCATACTCCTTTGCTTATTCTCAACATGCATATTGCCCTGTGTCCACAGAATGGTAAACAATATGTTCACCACAAAACTACTAGCATATGTCTCCCTACCCCAATACGAACCACAAGCAGAGATTGAACTTGAAGAAGATGAATTTTAACTGATGATCATGTATGTTTTCACCAAATGACATGCAAGTTGAAAATGTGACTAACAAGTGACTATGCATTGATTAAACCTGTGAAAAATATTAACAACAGGAGGGAATGATAGAGGATTTTTATGAAATACAATAAAATCAAGTGTGTTTTATTTTCTAGTGTTCATATATTTTCACATAACCAAGCCTATTGTTAAACAAAACACAATGCATTCCTTACTTCAGTGTTTGAGATGTTTGACAAGACAGGATATACATGCATTCTTTACTTCAGTGTCTGTGATGTCAGATAAGCATGAATACTGCTGTGTCGTTATTTTTCAGTTTGTGTGCAGAGGTTAGATAGCTAAGACAATGCCTGAGCTCTCCCCTTTCCGTTAAAAGAGGAAGTGCTATGTAATCCATTTTGAACTATAAATAAAGCAAGCAGCCTGTACTCGTTGTGTCTGTCTTCTCAGAGGCATTCACCCGTGTACACGTTCTTAAACTCTGAGTCGGTCTGCAGTGTCTTATTTCTCTTACTTGTGAACAGATGTCTAAACCCCTGACAGCGATCATCGAGCAAAGAACGAGCGGGAGAAGCGTTTCGACGGTCACCATTCGGCTAAAAGCAGTTTCACTTTCACTTTTTATGAAACGGTGCCATTTTTCCATCCGGACCAGGACTACGGTAGCGCAGCAACTTCCAGCGGATTATAAGGTAAAGCTGGCCATCTTCCGCTCCTACTGCAGCAAACACATCGGCGACAAACACATCCAGCGATGGATGACCGATGGAGACCACAGTTTCACCAAGAGTGGAAGGCAGCGCCGGGAGAGTTACGCCACAATTTGCCAATGGATTGTAGATGCTTGGGCTAACATGTCTGCTGGCACTGTTGTTCGAGCTTTCGCAAAAGCCGGCATCATTTCCGAGGAGCCGCACGGCACGGAAAGTGACTCTGACGGTGAAGAAAGTGAACCTGGCATGTTTGATGGAGATTTAGCTGTTCAATTCAGACACAGAGGATGAGGACTTCGATGGGTTTGATGATAAAAATGTGAGTACCAAACTTTGTTTTGCTCCTGCTTTAGTTTTAAATACGCACACTTGTATGCTTGTGTGTTGTTGATGATGACGATTACCGGCAATAGAAATGTGAGTAAGGTACCGAACTCAGGTTTGCTCCCGCTTTATTTTTAAATACTCATACGGTACTTGTATGCGCCCTATGGTCCAGTGCGCCTTATGTGTGTGTTAAATACAGTAAGGGCACACATAACTGAGACTGCGCCTTTTAGCACAGTGCGTCTTATGGTCGTGAAAATACGGTATATTAATAACTAACCTCGTGTTGTGGACAAATGATCTCAGTTGTTCTCGTATGGGCTCAAAATGTGGTCATAAATATTTTGTACTTGTAAAAAAGATTTGTGCGTGCGTAAAAAAGATTTGTGTGTGGACTTAGAAAAAAAAACCCTGCAAGTTACAAGTACGGATTTTGACCCTATTTTTCTTCCTTTCATCTGATTGGTCAATGTCATGTCAATCAACAATGTAACAATCCAATTAGAGAACAGATGGGTTTGGCTGTCGAGGGGCGCTTTTTTTTAACTGCAGGTCTTTGCCTGCATACATGCACATATGTCCCTCTGTGGGGGGTCACTCCCACTAGGTTTATATCTGGGACTCTCCACCATTTGACCTTAGAACTGAAGAAGCTTCTCGGATGAGAGGTGAAACGTCTTCAAGTAACTTAAAGAAGTCCAGACGCTTTTCTTTGCAAGCTCCTTTGACATTTGACCACGAGCAATCTTTTCTGGTTTCTTTGTAGCCAGAAACCAGCTCTCTCCTCGGCTTCCTCCACTACACGCTTCCCCCACGCCAGTCTCCTCCGTCACTATAAAGGGGAGAGTCATGAGCTCCATCACCCTCACCTGTGCCGTCCAACGTCCCGCCACCAGCCTCCACTGCACCAGGCCAGAGACCACACCCCTGCCACAATAAGTAAAAGTATATCCTTGCTGTACCCTTAATGCTAAATGTGCTAAATTAACCGCTGCCTTTGCCCCTTTGGGATTATTCTTATGTCACTGGGATGTTGACCTTTGACCTTCACATTAGAGAGATGGGCAGACATAATTAGTGTATGAATTTTAAAGTACCGTATTTTCACGACCATAAGGCGCACTTAAAAGTCTTAGATTTTCTTCAAAAAGTGCGGCGCACCCTATAGCGCAGTGCGCCCTGTGTGTTGTAAGGAGGACGTAGTAGAGAACACCATGAGAACGTTAAAGGGTGAAGTGTGGGCGTTGATCGTATATACCGGGACAATCGCACATACCTGTATAAAAGAACAGGTATGTGCATTATGCAGGACATCGTTGTTTTAACAACCCTGAAAATGGCAAAGAGACACGCTTACGAAGCACAGTTTAAACTGAAGGCCATCAGCTACGCGGAGGAACATGGAAATCGAGCAGCGGCGAGAGAATTTAAGATTAACGAATCGATGGTTCGCAAATGGAGGAAGCTGGAAAACAAGCTCCGGCAGGTCAAGAAAACGCAGCTGAGTTTCCGCGGACATAAGGCGAGGTGGCTCGAGTTGGAGGAAAGACTCGAGCGGTGGATCATCGAGCAAAGAGCGAGCGGGAGAAGCGTTTCGACGGTCACCATTCGGCTAAAAGCAGTTTCACTAGCTGAAGAGATGAACATTGAACATTTCCAAGGAGGTCCGTCTTGGTGCTTTCGTTTTATGAAACGGTGCCATTTTTCCATCCGGACCAGGACTACGGTAGCGCAGCAACTTCCAGCGGATTACGGTATAAGGAAAAGCTGGCCATCTTCCGCTCCTACTGCAGCAAACACATCGGCGACAAAAACATCCAGCCCAGCCACATCACGAACATGGACGAGGTCCCGCTCACTTTTGACATCCCGGTGAGTCACACTGTGGAGAAGAAGGGGAGCAGCACGGTAGCGATACGCACAACGGGGCACGAAAAGTCTTCTTTTACTGTTGTGCTTGGCTGCCATGCTAATGGACAGAAACTGCCGCCTATGGTGATTTTAAAGCGAAAGACTTTGCCTAAAGAGAAGTTTCCAGCAGAAATCATCATTAAGGCAAATGAAAAGGGCTGGATGGATGAGGAAATGATGAAAGACTGGCTGAGGGAGGTGTATGTAAGGAGACCAGGTGGTTTTTTCCACGCATCACCATCGCTGTTGATCTGTGACTCTATGTGTGCCCCATCTCACAGCCGATGTGAAAAAACTAGTGAAACAAATGAACTGTGAGCTTGCTGTCATTCCGGGAGGCCTGACAAAGGAACTCCAACCGCTGGACATCGGTGTGAACCGCCCGTTCAAAGTAAGGCTGCGAGCGGCGTGGGAGCGATGGATGACCGATGGAGACCACAGTTTCACCAAGAGTGGAAGGCAGCGCCGGGCGAGTTACGCCACAATTTGCCAATGGATTGTAGATGCTTGGGCTAACATGTCTGCTGGCACTGTTGTTCGAGCTTTCGCAAAAGCTGGCATCGTTTCCGAGGAGCCGCACGGCACGGAAAGTGACTCTGACAGTGAAGACAGTGAACCTGGCATGTTTGATGGAGATTTAGCGCAGCTGTTCAATTCAGACACAGAGGATGAGGACTTCGATGGGTTTGATTGATGATAAAAATGTGAGTACCAAACTCAGTTTTGCTCCTGCTTTATTTTTAAATATGCACACTTGTATGCTTGTGTGTTGTTGATGTGACGATTACCGGCAATAGAAATGTGAGTAAGGTACCGAATTCAGGTTTGCTCCCGCTTTATTTTTAAATACGCATACGGTACTTGTATGCGCCCTATGATCCAGTGCGCCTTATGTGTGTGTTAAATACAGTAAGGGCACACATAACTGAGACTGCGCCTTTTAGCACAGTGCGCCTTATGGTCGTGAAAATACGGTAACAGGTAATAAAGAGAGTGCAGCAAATGTAGTCAGGTTTATTACTCTGTATCACACATGAGTGCCCGAGGGAGGCGGGGCTGACTGGGGAGACACAGGAAACAGAGAGACAGGGCTGACTCGACATGAAACGATGAAACGTGGGACACGGGAACAGAAACTAAACACAGGCTGAAATGAACACTGAGGGAGGGAGAACTAAGATTACTGAGAGCCTGATAAATAAGAAGAACAAAAACCAAGAAAAACAAGAGTCAAAGAAAACCAAAAACACAAAGCATTGGGCCAGGACCCACTGCTGTGACATTTATATGTGATAAAAACATTAAAAACTGCTCAGATGTTGAAATCTTTCTACGTATACTTTAGGTTCAGCTCTCCAGCCTGGCATTTGGTTAAGCATGATTCAAACATTTGATTTTGTTTAACTGGTTTTAATTATAGTTACTTTTTGTGAACATTTGTTGCAGCATTTAAAAATACATCATTTATTTTCAAACTTTTATTTGATTTAGAGCATCATATTTGACGAACGTAAATGTTTTAATTTCATATAAAATAACTGAAACAGTGAACTAAATATCTGAAATCTTTCCTTCCTTAAAAGTTATAATCCTACTTAAGTTATAGTGCAAACGCTTAAGCAACAAATATACTTGATGCTAATTAATTAATATTTCCCTTTGATGTTGCAACTATGCGGTCACTTCTGTCTTTAAACAAAATAATATTTTCCAGTTACAGAAATCATAAAGTCCAAACTAAAGTGCTACTGTTGCTATATGCATTTTATATAAATCATGGATGATGGTCCTGACATGAAGGAAGAGAAAGTTACAGGTTGCATCCTTTGACTTTGTCTCCGTGCCTTTGGGCGATTTTCAGAAGGACAGATGTTTCTGTTCAATTCTTAAATCAATTTTTTCAAACACAAACACTATTTTAAAGCTTCTAGAGAGTAAAATATTAATGATAATTATAATAACAATAATAAAAACAAAAGCTCTCAGATCCATCAAACCAAGCAGCAGAAAGAACAATAACTGAAGAGAAAACTTTAACCTTGTAGACTTCATTATGTTCCAGCTGCTCTACAGACGCTGTGACCTCGAACTTAAGCAGGTCGTAAAGTATGTGCAGCTCAATAACTTCATAATCAGACCCTGTGGTATTTAGGCAGCAGAACAACTAAGAATAACAACTACAAATAATGTTTTTAGGTTTCTGTTGTACTGCAAGGTTCTATACAGGAGAACCAAACCAAGAGCAAATATTACGTCTCATTTACACCTGAGCACGAAGAGCCATCAACATTTAGCAAATTGAATCATCTTTGTTTAGATGCAAGAAGAATCATATAGAAATGAAAAAGTAGAAATAGAAATCCAGAGCAAAGATATCCTCTAATTCAGCGTAGCACATGTGCAGCTGCTGCGATTCACGTAAGCATTCGGCTCGTCGCTGTTGCAGATTTTTCTCTCGCTGTTCTGGCTCACAGCGCTGCAAACACAGAAATAAATATCCCCAAAGGTGTGAAAGGGAGCTAATTAGTAAGAGTATTGTTACTCTCCGCAGGAGTAGTCCAGCAGTAGAAATCAGTACAATAACAAGGTGTGTAACATCTAGCAGGGTGACAGAAAAACCCAGGGTAACTTCTAAGGACCTCAACGTCTCTCTCACATTGTGTTTTTAAACATGCTTCCATTTGTCACTTCAGTCTTTACTCTGAAATACAGGAAGAGAAATCATGGCTGAAACAATTTCTCATGAAACCAGGGGTGTGGTCCAACAGTCAGTTTGGTGAGGAAGGTTCCTAACTGAGAGAAGTGACCCAGAAGTATCTGTGTAGCAGCCACAATGAATCCAGATCATGAGCTTTATTAACTGATCAAAGTCTCTTCTTTCATCTTCTGTATCATTCAGTTTGCATTGGTAATGCCCATTATTGTAATGCTTTTTTAAGACCAGCAAAACTTTATTTCACTTTGGGTTAGCTGGGATAAGTGATGGATGGAGGGAATTTTACTTCAGCCACAGAAATCCTAAACAGGAAGGAGGAGCAGAGTTACAGTGGATCACTATCCAGCAGGGAAACAAGGTTTATTTCAATTTCTTGGCCATGAGTGAGATTTACTGAGTGGGCAAATTAGGGAGACGACACCATCAGATCCCGAGCCCTCCATGTGTTAATCAAGAGACGGCTGCTGTGCTACATCCATAAATAATGAATAAATTAGGAGCTAAAGCTGAAAGGACAGTTTATTTGTACCATCAGTGAAGATATTTTACATTTGAATTTTTTATTTAACATTTGCAAGATTCAATAACATAAAGAACCTGAACAAGAAAACATTTATGTGGATCAAAATACATTAAAACAAAAACTTTATAATAGGAAACAGAGTTTTCAACCAACTGATGAAAAGAAAGCTAACCACTTGACATGAACACTACAGTAGGACAGTTTTGAAAGCTTAAAATGGAACTAGGGGAAGAGTTTGATTCACAGCTGCCTCATCAGATTTTTACAGGAGATTCTATCTGAACTCTGTGGAGCCTGATCTCAAGCTTTTTGAGTCTGACACAGAAACCAGAGGATCTTTCTGTGTCTTCAGATTCACTGTGATCCAGTGATGGGAGTGATTTCAGCCCTGAGTGATCGCGCTGATGTTTGCACAGAGCAGACAATGAGGTGAATGTTTGGGCACATTGGTAACAGTGAAACAGTTTATTAGTAACGTGGGATCGTTTGTGTGCAGAGTATGAACTGAGATTCCTGAAGCTCTTGTCACACTGCTCACAGCTGTAGTTTCCTTCCATGTGTGCACGTTCATGAATGTTACGACTACCTGACCGTGAGAAGCTTCTCTCACAGTGTCTGCACTTGTGTGGTTTCTCTCCTGTGTGGACTCGTTTGTGTGATTTAAGCTGACCTGCAGTGGTGAAGGATGACCCACACTGATCACAGAGGTGCTTTTTAACCCCACTGTGAATCAGTTCATGTTGTTTTAAATCACTTGATGTGGTGAAGCTTCTCCCACATTCTTTGCAGTATTTCAGTTTGTCTCCAGTGTGTCTACGTTGATGTACTTTTAGGGTCTTTTGCTGACTGAAAGTTTTTCCACAGAGGTCACAATGAAAGTCTTTCCCACCACCACAGTGATGACAGGGTTGAGAACTGGATCCATCTGTGTCGCTCTGCTTCTAAACAAAGACACAAAGACAGTGTAAGTCAGTCCTTCAACATTTGTATCCTGAACGTCGCCTGAAATAAAGAGCATCTCTGCAGACGTCCAACTACATTTGACTGTTTCAGTTAACACACTCAGTTTACTGGGCTGCAATAACTACAATACTACCACCATAATACTACAGTAATACTAAAATCATAACTGAAAGGAAAATCTGAATAATCACTCAGAGCTGCTTTTCCATGCAGTAGAATTGCTAACATGCTAACACAGTTTAATGAGCAGAGTAGTTCCAAACAGTCAGGCTAAAATGACAAGATAACAATATAAATACATACCTCACAGTAGCTGCACTTGTAGAGTCTCTTTCTGGTGTGGATCTGTTGGTGTCGTCTCAGGTGATGTGGAGTTTTAAAAGTCTTCTCACACAGGTCACATTGATAAGGTCTCTCCTCAGTGTGGGTAAACATGTGTCGTTGTAAGTGTGCGTCTGTTGTAAAGTATTTGCCACACTGTTCACAGCAGTACACATCATGTCTGGTGTGAATGCGTAGGTGTGTATTTCGGTACCCTCTCTGGCTGAAGGTTTTTCCACAGATGTCACAGCTGTATGCCTTAATTCCAGAGTGGGTAACTAGATGACTCTGTAAGTGGCTACTTTGAGTAAAAGCTCTGCCACACTGATCACAGCTGTACGCTTTAACTCCACTGTGGATGAGTTGGTGTTCTTTTAGGGAACGCTTGAAGGAAAAAGACTTTCCACACAAGTCACAGCTGAACGGTCTCTCTCCAGTGTGGATGACCTGATGCTGTTTTAGTGAAGCCGTCACAGTAAAACCCTTCCCACAGTCGTCACAGCTGTATGGCTTAATTCCAGAGTGGGTAACTAGATGCTTCTGTAAGTGGCTACTGCGAGTAAAAGCTCTGCCACACTGATCACAGCTGTACGCTTTAACTCCACTGTGGACGAGTTGGTGTTCTTTTAGGTGACCCTTCAAGGAAAAAGACTTTCCACACTCGTCACAGCTGAACGGTCTCTCTCCAGTGTGGATGACCTGATGCCGTTTTAGTTTAGCCCTCACAGTAAAACCCTTCCCACACTCGTCACAGCTGTATGCCTTAATTCCAGAGTGGGTAACTAGATGCCTCTGTAAGTGGCTACTGCGAGTAAAAGCTCTGCCACACTGATCACAGCTGTACGCTTTAACTCCACTGTGGATGAGTTGGTGTGTTTTTAGGTAACCCTTCCTGGAAAAAGACTTTCCACACTGTTCACAGCTGAACGGTCTCTCTCCAGTGTGGATGACCTGATGCTGTTTTAGTTTAGCCCTCAGAGTAAAACCCTTCCCACACTCGTCACAGGTGTGTTTTTTCTCTCCCTTTCTTCTGTGAGGTTTGTCGGCCTCCTGAGAGCGCTGACTTCTGGCTCCATGTTGGTCCTGCAGTGACAGAGATACAAACAGAGGCAGTGAGTGAAATGCAGTCGTGGAACAAACTCAACCTTCAAACTCCATTAACACTAGTTTTAAACCTGAAGGTGGAGCGTGGCACCAAACACCTTAAAGGTCTCTTATCCCCACCTGCTGGTAGTTCTAACACATTACATCCAACCTCCTGTTAAAGATAATTCATGACTGTTCAAACACTAAAATCATGCACACACACACACACACACACACACACACACACACACACACACACACACACACACACACACACACACACACACACACACACACATTATTTTATAATTTAGATTATTTTGTTGTTTCCTATTACATATTTCTATAATTTGTATAGATTTATACAGAATTATTCAGTGATAATAAATCCTATGTTTGTTTATTCTAAAGGAACCCCGTTAGCTTCCACAACAGATGTTGCTCGTCTTCCGTCAAATACTCACATAAAATATTACACAATAAAGTGGATTCAAGATATCCACATAATTTCACTCTTACATCCACAGTGAGGTTTCACAATTGTTCAAATATAAGCAATCAATAATAATAATAATAATATCAATAACATTGAGGCACATCACACAAATTTCAAAAACAAATCATGTCTTACAATATTTACAACAACTAAAAGCTCTGTAAATCGGCTTTTAAGTGTTCATTGAAGTTTTGAATAATTCTCTAATTTTTTAAGGCAACTTATTCCACTTAAAAGTTGCTCTAAATGTAACAGTTTTACAAAACGTTACTTTTAACTCGAGCATTTACTAAATTGCAGCTTGTTGAAAACTGTGTAATATGATGATGTATTTCATCTGGATACTGCAGCTGAGCAGAATAAATGTGGTGTGTTTAACAGAATTGCTTTCTTTAGAACTACAAGTAAGCCATAGAATATTTTAGCCTGTACAGGAAGCCAAGAAAGGTTATTATGCATTTTATCAATATTAGTATAGTATGAACATCTTCACACTAATCTGGACGCCTTATTCTGGACTAACTGAAGTCTGTTAAGATCTGTCTTATTAGCTGCTGACCAAATGATTGAACAATACTCCAGATGAGACATTACTAGTGCATTAATGACATCTTTCATAATGAAGAAGTGATACACAAAGAGCATTTCATAGCCATAGCTATGCCTTGTCGGCAGAGTTATGTGACATTAGTGATGTTTGTACTTTCAGCGTTAACTTGGTTTTAAAGCCTTTAAAATATACGCCGTTCAATAGTCGACCTTAATCTGACAGAGAATGTGATGATTTTGTGGATAATTAAAGTCAGTCATATATCCACAAACACAACAAGCTGAAAGTCAGTGATGCTGCTCGGTTTGCAGTCCTGAACATCACGGCACAAGCAGGATTCACTGCACTGTTAATGTTAGCTGTGTTATATTGCTGCCTCTGTTCGGTGGTGTCGAGCCAAACGCACTTTAACGTGTGTTTGAACGAGCTGACGGTTCACTCGTTAAGCTGAAAGAAAGATGCTTTAATCACAGCAGTCACACATGTGTCCACTGCACCATCTGGAACTCTTCTTGTTTACACTCGTAATAACACAAACACTAAATCCTGCTTCTCTGGTGCTGTTGTGTAGCAGTGTGTACACCTGAGACTGTCACCTGTCTGTCTGTCCTGCACTCTCTCTCTGTTTCTTTCTCTCTGATTGTGGAATAAAAGTATGAACATGTGTTTATAAGTTACACTTGTGTTTGAATCCTGCAGCTTATCACACATTTGATTTCCATGTGTGACGACTGCAAGTGTCCAGAGTGAGGACAGACTGAGGGAGCCACTGCTGCACATCATCTGTGAGGCTTTGCAGCCCTGATGATCCACCAGGACAAACTCAGCAGTGTGTGAGGAAGAGGAGGAGGAAGAGCCAGCAGCAGCTGACAGATGGAGAGAATAGACAGACTGTTCCCTGTTTGTGAAGGACTGCTAGGAAAGTTTAACATAACTGTCTGTGCTGAATCAGTCTTATTAGATAATGTTCAAATAATGTTATCATCCCAGTGTTTCCAGTGTGGGAGAAAGTACTCAGAGTACTCAGGGCCTTCAAGTTACACACTATGAAAGGCAGCAACAAGTTTAATGTTCAGAAACCTAAAGTCTGTATCAGCAGCAGAATGGAGCTAAAAATAAATGTTGGTTTCAGTTCTATGAAGCTTTGAGTATTTTGGATCAGTAGCTGCTGTGTTTGTTGCATCATATTGCTGTAACTGTTTATATGCTTTATATATTCTGAGCTAAGTTGATCTATAGTGTTACATCATATTCTATAAGGATGTTATGTGTTTGTAGACTTTCTGCCCAGTTTGACCCATTTAGCAGACGTCAGCCTGTTTAAGGCTCTGATATCTATTCTGTGTGACTTAAAGCAGTTATGACATGGTCTGATTTTCTCACCCAATAAAGGAATATTTCATATATCAGTCTACTCTTCATTCTATCAGACACAGTTATCACAGCTCGTACATTTGCTTTTTACACATATATGTAAGCATTCAGCCACATTTAGTACCAACATATTAAATGAACAATATTTGTCTCTTATATATGATACATCTGTATACACACTGTCACAGATACTTGTCTGTGAGTGAAGTGATTAATATGATAACTATAATATTGGCCATATTATATTTACATTACCACAGTGAGATGACTTTAGTCTCATGAACAACATCAGCTAATTGTTATTTACAGCTAATCTTAAACGACTGTTCAGCACAGAAATGAAGCCCAACAATCATGTTTCACAGTCCTGTGGTCTCAGCCTCAGATACTCATCAAATCACACAGAGCTCATGTAGAAACAAATGAACTAAATATGTTCTCCTTCATTTCTGTCAAACAAAGCTGTATGAAACGTTTCCAGCTGTTAGTATCATGGTTGCTAGGCAACCTGGGCAGCGCGACGGAGGCTAGACGTCCCATTTCACGAGCCTACGAGCCTCGCACTTCGGCCTTAGCGGTCTTTGAGTACGCGGCCCTTGAGGACTTTAAAGCTGCAGAACCTGAATCGGGATACAGCCATGATGATCTCCAGCCTCGTGCTCGCCAACATTCTCACCTGAGTTAAGAAGACGATCACTGAAATGGTCTCAGCAGGTCCTTTGATGACAGCAATGAAATGCAGCGGTAAGGCTTTTTGGGGATTAAGTTCGTTTTCATGGCAAAGAAGGACGATGCAGTTCATCTGATCACTCCTCATAACATTCTGGAGTGCAGGCAAAATGCTATTATAAAAACTTAAGCAGCAACTTCTCCAGGTTCCAATATTTATGCAATTCTCAAACCTTTTGGCCACGACTGTATAACCTCTTCTGAAGTTTAGTGGATATTATACATGGTTATGCTCAGGATGTGTCGGCCAGTTTCCACTGGAAACGCCTTTTGGTTAAACTGTCAGCGAGGAATTTGCATTTGCACTGTTACATTTTTATATAACTTTAATGCACATAAACAACAGCTGCTTGTTTCAGTGAAAATACATTGATGGGTTTTTAATAAAGTTGTGCAGCTGTAAAGTATTTTGTCTGGTGTCAATTCTATCGTCAGCTACATCGTTATGGCAAATGTTCAAATGTATATGGTGATAAATATCTTTGGTCATATGGTCCTGCTCTGTCTGTCACCTTCTGTGTTGAGCTCATTGTTTCCTCTGTAGTGGCTGAGCTGAGTCCAAGTAGCTGAAAATGTTCCTCTGCTGCTCCGTCAGACTCTCCTCCTCCTGCTGATCAGCTGGGACACAAAACAGATCTTTGTTAGGCTCCACACTGCACTGAAGAGTCAAAGTGTCTCATATGTTCATCTGACAAGTAAAAGAACACATTTTTGTTTCCCGAGGTGGGCAACTTGTTGGAAACAAACACAAAAGGTTTGAGCACTGATACCTGCCATTGCTGGCATTGAAAGATGCAACGCCAGCAATGTGGATTGTCAAGACTCAAACCAATCATCAAGCAAAGACAACAGGGATCATTTGTTTCTGTTTATTTAGCATTCACAGCATTTGTAGTTGCCTTCTGTGCAGGGGAAGTCCACGCACACTGTGTGGTACCGCCATCCGCAGAAGGTGCACTCAACCTCTGTAAGAGAAACGAGATTGTCTGAGACTGAAATGATATTCACTAAAGAAGTGGTGATTTGTAAAACTTCACATTTTGATCCGGGACGTACTCTGCATGAAAACAAGCGCTCACTCTTCCTACTCAACAAATGACAAGGGCGGAGCCTTATACCACGTGATACAGAAGCTGTGCCGTGTGATGCTAAAATTAGCAGGGAAAAAACAACGGAGAGCACGTCAGGGATGACGAGAAAGTGACAGGAGAAAATCCGTCCGGGTCAACCACCCAAACATCAATAACGGGAACCTTATACAGCGCTTCCCTATACACGTCAAACTCCCGCAGGCACAAAGACATCACGGAGGCTATCACTTATCACCTGACCAAAGATATGTGTAACGGTCTTTTGCATTTGATGTTTGTTGCATTTGATATTTGTTAAGCTGTATGTCTGGATTTTGTTCCTTTGCGCCCTCTGGTGGTGAACTGTGCAGGGTACAGCTTTGCTGTTTGGGTCTCCACCCAGCAACTTTTCTTTTGCTAGCGCACATGGTGTCTGCATGCTGCAACTCACAGTTAGCTCCACACATGGAGAAAATATTGTTTAAAGAGTGAAAATAATTGACGAAGAAGATGGAAGATAAGGCAATAAGGCCATAAAGCTCTATTTAGCACTTCCTGGATGTCAGCTCACGAGGTTTGTGTATTTTAAATGGTTTATTTTCTGTAATTAAGGATTTTTTTGATTGATTGACACTATGTACAAGAGCGCATTTTGATGTGATGTTTTTGTTTTATTGTTTTGTCCGTGAGCAGTTCTCACGGGTTGCCAAGACCAGAATAAACCCTGTTTTATAACTACATCGTGCGTACGTCAATCCTTGAGGGTGCTACAGTGAGAACTCCGCTCTGCACGGGTAGATGAAGGACGCAGCCCCGCAGGAAATTCAGGTGCCCCGAAAATAAGTGTTGCCTCAGTTAAAGGACTCAATATAATTAACCACAAGAAAGAGAAATAAAAAGGAAAAGGACTGTAAAATTAATTAAGATAAGTTTCCTTTTATAAATAAACAAAGGACTGAAATATTTCTTCTTTTTTCTTTCCTTCTCATTGTTTACATTTCTGCTGTTCAAGTGACTGATATTCATACAGTGTTAAGTTAATGTTGTGATGAGTAACCTGTGCATCGTGCATATGGTGGGCTTCAGCAGTTGCTGTAAGAAACAGTATTACTGGCTTGGAGAAGAGATGTAATGTGAGTTAAGTATACATGTTAAGTGATGTTTAAGGAGTAATAGTAATTACTGTGCTTTAAAGTTGTAACAGTAAATGAAGATTAATATTCATTTGCTCCTCAACTAACAAATCAAATTTAAGCTGCTGCACCTTTACATTAAGGCTAAGTAAGATACACAAAAAACCCAAACCCCTCCAACAATGGCAGAGTTTGAGGCTAATCCAGAAGTCAGCGAAAAGGGTGATGTGGAACAACTTTCTGCAGATGAGCAACTACAAGCAGTTGAAGGCACAGCTGATGATGTTTCTACTACCTCACAAAGAGCACGACAGAGCCAACGAGTCCGTACATTGACGGAAAAGGGCAAAGAACTGTACGGTGAGCACATAAAGAAGGCTGCACATCGTTTCAGTGTGCGCTATGAGAAGTGGAAGGTTGTCATTAAGAATGCCAAAGGAGCTATAGATGGTCAATGCTCAAAGGATCTGCTACAAGAACATGTTTCCAAGGTTTTGAGTGCTTCTAAGGATGTGAATGCAGCCTATGATGACTTGAGACGTATTGAATCTCCAGATAGTGACACAAGACGAAGGATGGATACGTGTGAAGCCATAACAAAGACAATTATCGAATCTGTAAGAAAGTGTCCAAGCCCAAGTAATGCGGAGGTTCAAAGAGATGAAGAACTTTGGAAGGACACTGAGTCTTCATCTAAATACGTAGCCTCAGATGTGAAAAGTCAAAGGGATGAAAAATGGAAGGAGACTGAGTCTATGCCTAAGTTAGAAGCCTCAGACAGGATGAGTGTTAAGTCACACCACACTAAGCTCTCTTCTCATTCGAGGGTTTCCTCTAGACACTCCAGCCGGCTCTCGGCTAAAAGACAAGATGCAGCTGCTGAAGTTGCAGCAAATGAGGCTGCTCTCCAAGTTCTGCTTGAACAAGAAATCCATATGAAGGAAATTGAAAGGCAAGAAGCAGAAATAGCACAAAGACAAAAGGCTCTAGAAGCTAAGCGCAGAGAAGTAGAGCGACTTGAGACTGTAAAAAAGCTGAATGCAGCAAAGGCTCGACAGCGAGTGTATGAACAAAGTGAATGTTCAGATGAAGAAATATACAACCTACTTCACCACAGATCTGATAAAAATGAAGTCAAGTCTGAAAACAATGACCAGCATATGAAACGGTGTTCCTCGCCACGAAATGTGACACCGCACCAAGAGGTGAACACAGAAGATCTGGTCAAAGCATTTGCAGTGTCTCTTAATGCAAGTCGTCTTCCGGTACCAGAGCCAACAATATTCAGTGGCGACCCTATCAGATATAATGATTGGAAAATTTCCTTTCAGACTCTGATTGACAGGAAAAATATACCAACTGAAGAGAAGACTTATTATCTGAGGAAATATGTAAGTGGACCTGCAAGGAAGGCAATAGAAGGCTACTTCCCGCTTGGCACAGAGTCTGCATACTATGCAGCATGGACAGTTCTCGTAGAGAGGTATGGAAATCCCTTCCTCGTAGCAAAGGCCTTCAGAGACAAACTTGACGCATGGCCTAAGATAAGCTCTAAAGGCAGTATGGAACTTCAAGCATTTGCTGACTTCCTTTGCTGCTGTAAGACAGCCATGTCGCAAATGAAGGGGCTTGAAGTGCTCAATGACTGCAATGAAAACCAAAAAATGCTCGCAAAACTTCCAGATTGGCTTACTTCAAGGTGGAACAGAAAGGTTACAGAAGTGCAAGAAGAGACTCACACCTTTCCAAGCTTCAGCCAATTCGTAGATTTCATCTCACGGGAAGCCAAAATTGCCTGTAATCCCATAACATCTCTCTTTGCTCTGAAGCCAAGTGAAACTGAAGGGGCAAAAACAACAAGGAACAGAGGCAATGGAGCAAAGGTGCTAGCAACTAACTCAAATGATAGGACTGTTAGTGCTAGTTGTGTGTACTGTGAAAGGTTGAGTCACAGCCTACTTAAGTGTAGAAGGTTCATAAATGAGAGCATTGTTGAGAGACCAAAGTTTGTTCAAGACAAGAAGTTATGTTTTGGCTGTCTGAACTCTGGTCATCGCTCCAAGGATTGCGAAGGGAGAGAAACCTGTGACACATGTAATAAAAGACATCCAACATGTCTTCATGACAATCGCACGAAGGAAGACAGAACAAGGAGAAATCCACACAAGAACAGTGACAGGACAAGACAAACGAACGCAGATGTCTCACAAGACAACAGTGTCACACCAACAACAAGTGAAGCGACTTCTAACAGAGTCACACAGAATGTTGACGACACTCACACATCTTCCATTATTCCAGTATGGGTGTCAACCAAAGGTGAGCCAGCGCATGAAATTCTTGTGTACGCGCTCCTTGATACACAGAGCGATACGACCTTTATTCTTGAAGAAACGGCACAAGCTCTGCATATCAAAGGTGAATCGACTCAGCTAAAGCTCACTACTATGTCTTCAAGAAACACAGTTGTGTCCTGTCGCAAGTTCTCAGGTCTACAAGTCAGAGGGTTCTACTCAAATAAGACCATTTCCCTACCAGTGACGTATGCCAGAGACTTTATTCCCGCAAACCGAGATCACATTCCATCGCCTGCAACAGCTAAGGCATGGTCTCATCTTGACTGCATTGCAAGTGAGATCGCTCCACTACAAAGCTGTGATGTTGGTCTGCTGATTGGGTACAACTGCCCCCAAGCACTTGTTCCTTGTGAGGTTGTGTCTGGAAAGGAAAATCAGCCGTTTGTGCAAAGAACTGATCTGGGATGGAGTATTGTGGGTTATGGCAATCCATGTCTCGATTATGGAGACGCCTTCGGAATAAGTCACCAAGTCATTGTGAAGGAAGTGGTGCCTGACATTAATCCCTCTTTAAATCTCACCAACAAGGTTCACTATGTCTACAGAACTCAAATAAAGGAAATGATCTCTCCCACAGAGGTCCTAAAGATGTTGAAGTCTGACTTTGTTGAGAAAGTACCAGAAGACACAAAGGTCTCTCAAGAAGATCTCAAATTTTTAACAAAGATGAAGGCCGGCATTAGGCACAAGGAGGATGGTCATTTTGAAATGCCACTCCCATTTAAGAGTGAAAGGCCGAGAAAAAAAAAAAAAAAAAAAAAAAAAAAAATGACAAAGGATGAACTGAAGCTCTGCCATCACGTAATGTCGCATACTGCTGTTTCTGATGTCATTTAGAAAAAAAAAAAAAAAAAAAAGAGTGAAAGGCCGAACCTGCCAAACAACAAGGTATGTGCTATTCATCACCTCAAATGTTTAGAAAAAAGGCTCAAGAGTAACAAGCAGTACTACATGGACTATAAGAAATTCATGAATGACATCTTAGCCCATGGAGATGCTGAAAAGGTCACAGAGCAAGACATTGACAAGACACCAGTATGGTACATCCCACATCATGGTGTGTATCATCCACAAAAACCCGGAAAGATTCGTGTCGTCTTTGATGCCTCTGCCAAGTTCCAAGGCGCTTCCTTAAATGACCATCTCCTCACTGGTCCAGAGCTAACAAACACCTTGCTCGGAGTCTTGTGTCGCTTCCGAAGAGGCCCAGTGGCTTTCATGTGTGACATCGAACGCATGTTCCACCAATTCCATGTGCATGCTTGTGACCAAGATTACCTACGGTTCTTGTGGTGGGAGAACGGTGACCTTGAAACTCCATTCACTGTCTACAGGATGAAGGTACACCTATTTGGAGCAGCATCTTCTCCAGGTTGTGCCAACTATGGCCTCAAGCATCTTGCAGCTGAAGGGGAAGGAAGTTTTAATGAAGAAACCATCAAGTTCATCAAAACCAACTTCTATGTTGATGACGGACTAGCAAGTGTTGACACTGAAGATCAGGCAATACAGCTGGTTAATGAAGCACGCAAACTCTGCAGCATGGGCAAACTTCGGTTGCACAAGTTCATCTCAAACAGCACCAAAGTTCTAGCTTCGCTTCCGAAAGAAGAATGCGCTGCAGCTCCCAAAGAGCTAGATATGGCACTCGGTGAAGTACACATGGAAAGAGCACTTGGCGTACAATGGTGTGTGGCATCAGATCAATTTCAGTTCAGAGTAGTTGTTAAGGACAAACCACTCACCAGAAGAGGAGTATTGGCCACAGTCGCCTCTGTGTTCAATCCACTTGGGTTTGTGTCACCTTTCATTCTGCTGGGAAAGCAGATTTTGCAACAAATGTGTCGAGATAAACTCAGCCAGGATGATAACTTACCTGACAGACTTCGACCTCAGTGGGAGTATTGGTTGCGTGACCTGGGAAACCTTGCAGACGTAAAGGTTCACAGATGCTACATTCCTTCGACCTTCAAGGCACAGCACTACGAACTTCATCATTTTTCTGATGCAAGTGCATCTGGATATGGAATGTGCACTTACCTCAGAGCAGTAAGCACAACTGGTGAAGTCCACTGCTCATTGGTGATGGGAAGATCAAGAGTTCCACCAACCAAAGTCACAACTATACCTCGGCTTGAGTTGTCGGCGGCCGTTGTTGCTGTGCGCACTGGTGACATGCTGAAAAAGGAATTGGAAATGGAAATTTCAGAAGAAAGGTATTGGACTGACTCGAAGGTGGTACTCGGATATGTCAGCAATGAAGCCAGAAGATTTCATGTGTTTGTTGCAAACCGAGTGGAACGCATCAAACAAAGCACAGATTCAACCCAATGGAGGTATGTAACTTCCGAAGATAATCCGGCAGACCACGCCTCAAGAGGTCTCACAGCAGAACAACTTGTAGCATCAAACTGGTTCAAAGGCCCAGACCTCCTTTGGCAGAAGATCATACCCAGTGGGGAAATTAAGGTGGGAGAGTTATCAACCAGTGACCCGGAGGTTAAGAAGGTTCAAGTCCACAAGATACAAGGGGAGGAACAAAGGTCACTGTTAGATCGCTTACACAAGTTTTCCGACTGGTCGAGGATGATTAAGGCAGTTGCTAGACTCAAGCGCTATGTGAAAGAAGCAAAGGATCACAAGAGTAGATCACACGACATCAGTAGTGTAACAAGAGAGAAAGGAAGCAGAGTTAACAATCATAAAGATGGTTCAAGAAACAGCCTTTGCTCAAACTTCGAGCTAACAGATTCTGGATTCTTGGATGCAGCAAGATCGTGTCATCTTACATCTATAAATGTGTAAAATGCAGAAGGTTCAGAAGGCGCACAGAGCAGCAGAAGATGGCAGACCTCCCAGAGGATCGGATGGAGACCACACCGCCATTCACCTACTGTGGGATGGACTGCTTTGGTCCTTTTTATGTCAAAGAAGGCCGCAAGGAGCTAAAGCGTTATGGCTTGCTAATCACTTGCATGTGCTCCAGAGCAGTGCATCTTGAAATGCTTGACGATCTCTCTACAGATTCCCTCATCAACTCATTACGTGCATTCATGGCCATCAGAGGTACAGTTCGTCAGATAAGATGTGATCAAGGCACGAATTTTGTCGGCACTAGAAATGAGTTTATTGGAGCATTTAAGGAAATGGATCAAGCCAAGCTAGGGAAACTGGACTGTGAGTTTCTCATGTACACCCCAGCATCTAGTCATATGGGTTGTGTCTGGGAAAGACAAATTCGCACCATAAGAAGTGTTCTCATGTCCATTCTGGAACAATCAGCCAAACAACTCGACAGCTCCTCTCTGAGGACATTCCTGTATGAAGTCATGGCAGTGATTAATAGCAGACCATTGACTACTGACCAACTATGTGATCCATCAAACCCAGAACCTTTAACACCGAATCACATACTAACCATGAAGTCCACAATCATCTCTCCACCTCCAGGAAGGTTTGCGAAAGAAGATCTTTATCTCCGTAAGAGGTGGCGTCGTGTTCAACTACTTGCCAACACTTTCTGGACAAGGTGGAAAAAGGAGTATTTGTTAAATCTTCAAGGAAGACAGAAGTGGACCAAAGAGCACAGAAATGCTAAGATCAATGATGTTGTCCTCCTGAAGGATGAGATAACTCCACGCAACCAGTGGAAGTTGGCAAGGATCATTGAAGTGTATCCTGGAAAGGATGGAAAAGTGAGGAAGGTGAAATTGCTGCTGAGTGATCCAACCCTGGATAGAGCAGGAAAACGTAACTCCAAACCTGTGCACCTGGAAAGACCCATTCAGAAGACAGTCATTCTGATGGAAGCGGAAGACGATTCTCCACCGCACTCTGCTTAAAGGATAATTCACGATAGTTCATTCAAAAGCCGTTCATTAGTTCATAGGCAATACTTTATTCTTTTTAATCACAAGTGATTGGTGGGAGTGTAACGGTCTTTTGCATTTGATGTTTGTTGCATTTGATATTTGTTAAGCTGTATGTCTGGATTTTGTTCCTTTGCACCCTCTGGTGGTGAACTGTGTAGGGTACAGTTTTGCTGTTTGGGTCTCCACCCAGCCACTTTTCTTTTGCTAGCACACATGGTGTCTGCATGCTGCAACTCACAGTTAGCTCCACACATGGAGAAAATATTGTTTAAAGAGTGAAAATAATTGACGAAGAAGATGGAAGATAAGGCAATAAGGCCATAAAGCTCTATTTAGCACCTCCTGGATGTCAGCTCACGAGGTTTGTGTATTTTAAATGGTTTATTTTCTGTAATTAAGGATTTTTTTGATTGATTGACACTACGTACAAGAGCGCATTTTGATGTGATGTTTTTGTTTTATTGTTTTGTCCGTGAGCAGTTCTCACGGGTTGCCAAGACCAGAATAAACCCTGTTTTATAACTACATCGTGCGTACGTCAATCCTTGAGGATTGACAATATGGCTCCCATCAACACTGTGCAAAACGAGGGATTTAGGAAAACGATCAACACCCTAGACAAACGCTACACAGTGCCGTCCCGCAACTATTTTTCTATTGTTGCACTACCTGCTCTGTACACGCAGCGTCGAGCAACGGTGGAGACGGAATTTCAAGCAAGACAACATTTTGCTGCAACAACAAAACGTGAGACATTTGTTGTTTTTATGTTTATTTGTTGTTATGAGAGAATCATGATCTCAATTCTAAGCCAAAAAATCGTGATTCTCATTTTATGCAAAATCGTGCAGCCCTAACATTAACACAAAACTATTGTTTCACCAGAGAAACACACATGAAGAGAGAGAGAGAGACAATAACAGCTACCAAACAGTCGTCATAATTCGTCACACAATGAGAAAAGGACAAATCAACAAGTAACAATGACTAATTAATATTAAAATCTGTAACATAATGTATTGTTTGGAGTTTAGTCTGATTGGTTCAGGATGAGCTGCCATTATCCAATCACACGTCTGCTTACCTGCATCTTTTCTCTTTTTTCTAACCTGAGCACCTGATGGCTTTGAACTTTTGTTGTCCATCTTCCATTGGTTTGAATTTTGCGCTCCAGTACAAACGCAAATCCCCCAACCCGAGGATCAGCACAATTAACCTAACAGCAGGAACGTACAGAGGGGGGGGGGGGGCTACAGGGGCTTGAGCACCCGCCCCTTTCCTGATGGTGCCCAAGGTGCCCTTTTGTTGAGGCAACTTTTTTTTTTTTAATTATTATTATTATTTTTTAATGTGTGTGTGTGTGTGTGTGTGTGTGTGTGTGTGTGTGTGTGTGTGTGTGTGTGTGTGTGTGTGTGTGTGTGTGTGTGTGTGTGCGGAGTCCTGTCTGTGCCCCTAAAATAATAATATTTAACTATTAATCACAGTTTTGCTAAATAAAAGGATCTGGCTTGCATCAGTCACATGATCACATTTAACCAATGATCGCCCTTGACGGCAGAACGCGCTGGTTACGAGCCGGGAACGAGCTCACAAAGAGCACGCGCATTTGTTGCGGTCCGGAGCTGTAGGAGAAACACAAGTTAACTCAGAGACACAGACTGATGCGACAAAACCAGTAAGTAGGTGTACAGCGCACACTGTAGTGTGTAGCACCCAGGAGTATTAGCTTATTACGTACACGTTGGTAAGCTGTCTTGTTGCTACTGACGAACTGAAACAAACGAGCGTGCTGTGTGTGCAACAGCGCGACAAACATTACCTGTGCTTTTATTAACTGCACAGGTAGTGCTGGTCACAGCTGCTGGCTACCTGTGTAAGGCTGTCATGGATCTGTAGCTCTGTCACCGTTTTAGGGAACATATTTAGTTTTAAAGTAAGTTTCCGGGCTTTTCCTGCCTTTCTGGGGGGATTATATTTCACTAAAAAACGATCTAATATGCATATCCACATAATAATGCATTATTATAATTATAATATATTAAAAACACACGCTGTATTTTAAAGAACATACATTAAGAAGCAGATTATATTAGATTTATATTTTAAATAAGACAAAAGTTGGATGTTACAGCAGTAAAATGATTGTATCTGTTTAAACATGTAATAAGCTTTGCCCTGCACAGAGTGGATAGTGAAACAAATGGAATCATCATAATGACATTATTTCATATTTATTACTTCCCCCTCCTCATTGCTTTATTATTGTAGCTCTAGTAATAAATAATAATGTAAGGATTCTGGATCAGCACCATGATGCCCATAGTATATACAGTATTCTGAAGAAGGTCTAAAATGTCACTGTGTGTGCGTGCATGTGTGTGTTTTATTTAGATGGATTTTTAAAAAAAATATTACTCATGATATAACATTGTGCAGACATGGCTGGTAAGGACATGAGGAGGAAACAGCAGGAGCTGTGTGAGGCTACTAAAGGCAGGGCTATAACATTTTTCTGTCATCATTTTATTATAGATTAAGTGTAAGAGTTGTTAGGTGTGGATAATTAGATTATAGTTTATTGCAATAGCAAGTTGTGCCTTGTTCTCACATAGACAGCAAGTGCAGAGTGATATATGAAATGATGGGATGGAAGAAGAGAAGCAAAGAGTGATTCACAGGCAGAGCCTAAATTATTTCTCACAGTTTTTTGTTGCCTTATGGTTCCAAGCGCTGTCACCAATCTTTGCATTTTGTTATTATCTCATGACACTTGTTTAATCAGCTACCATCTCTCCTGTGGACTTTTTAATGTCTACAGTCTCAGACCAACACAGCCCTGCCCTCATAGCTGGACTGGCCATCGGGCATACCGGGCACTTGCCCGGTGGGCCGCTGGCGATTTTTTGTTTTTATGGGCCGACCGTTTTTTTTTTTTGTTTTGTTTTTTTTTTTGGGAAGGGTATAAACAATGAAAGGTGTTGGATTGGCCAATTGGTCATGATCGACTCTGGGCTGGACCAATTACAGCCGAGGAGGTCGGATGCACCCTCCCCCTTGTTTAGCAATCTTATAGACGAACTAAAGAAAATGGAGAACAAAAAAAGGAAAGGAGGTGCCGAAAAAATTAGGGCCAAAAAGAAACAAGCCCTTCAGGCAGACGCTGCCAAATGTGTGAAAATTACTGAATTGTTTGGTGGTAGCTATGGCATAGCTTCCATAGATTTAGCAAGATCAGCAAGTGGTGGAGGCCAGCAGGTGGATGAAGGAAAGGGGAGGCAGGAGGAGGAGAGACCCGAGGCGGCCGCCAGTCATAGTGGCAGAGGAACTGAACTTCAGGTAAGAAGTTATGACCTGCTGTCTATCTGTGTCAGATATAAACTAATTTTAGTTGTAGTTTGTTTTCGTTGTGGTGACTTTATACAGTCGCTTAGAATAACTCGTACAGCGTAACTAGCATGACGGAGTTTATATACTGCTGGGCGGGTGCTATGAAGTTACTGATAGTAAATTTTATTTTATGCTTAAGGTTAGTTTCTCAAACTTCTCAAAGTCTTAACAAATTGTGCCAATCCTTACATGTTGCACCAGGCTGATTTATCATCAAAAGTGGAGAAGTCTGTGACAGAGGAGACAGAAGAGCAGCAGAGAGAGATGGAGCAAGAGAGAGAGATGGAAGAGCAAGAGAGAGAGATGGAAGAGCAAGAGAGAGAGAGAGATGGAAGAGCAAGAGAGAGAGAGAGATGGAAGGGCAAGAGAGAGAGATGGAAGAGCAGGAGAGAGAGATGGAAGAGCAGGAGAGAGAGAGATGGAAGAGCAGGAGAGAGAGAGATGGAAGAGCAAGAGAGAGAGATGGAAGAGCAAGAGAGAGAGAGAGATGGAAGAGCAAGAGAGAGAGATGGAAGGGCAAGAGAGAGAGATGGAAGGGCAAGAGAGAGAGATGGAGCAAGAGAGAGAGATGGAAGAGCAAGAGAGAGAGATGGAAGAGCAAGAGAGAGAGAGAGATGGAAGAGCAAGAGAGAGAGATGGAAGAGCAAGAGAGAGAGATGGAAGGGCAAGAGAGAGAGATGGAAGGGCAAGAGAGAGAGATGGAAGAGCAGGAGAGAGAGATGGAAGAGCAAGAGAGAGAGATGGAGCAAGAGAGAGAGAGATGGAGCAAGAGAGAGAGATGGAAGAGCAAGAGAGAGAGAGATGGAAGAGCAAGAGAGAGAGAGATGGAAGAGCAAGAGAGAGAGAGAGATGGAAGAGCAGGAGAGAGAGATGGAAGAGCAAGAGAGAGAGATGGAAGGGCAAGAGAGAGAGATGGAAGGGCAAGAGAGAGAGATGGAAGGGCAAGAGAGAGAGATGGAAGGGCAAGAGAGAGAGATGGAAGAGCAGGAGAGAGAGATGGAAGAGCAAGAGAGAGAGATGGAGCAAGAGAGAGAGAGATGGAGCAAGAGAGAGAGATGGAAGAGCAAGAGAGAGAGAGATGGAAGAGCAAGAGAGAGAGAGATGGAAGAGCAAGAGAGAGAGAGAGATGGAAGAGCAGGAGAGAGAGAGATGGAAGAGCAAGAGAGAGAGATGGAAGAGCAAGAGAGAGAGATGGAGCAAGAGAGAGAGATGGAGCAAGAGAGAGAGAGATGGAAGAGCAAGAGAGAGAGAGAGATGGAAGAGCAGGAGAGAGAGAGATGGAAGAGCAGGAGAGAGAGATGGAAGAGCAAGAGAGAGAGAGAGATGGAAGAGCAGGAGAGAGAGAGATGGAAGAGCAGGAGAGAGAGATGGAAGAGCAGGAGAGAGAGATGGAAGAGCAGGAGAGAGAGAAGAGCAAGAGAGAGAGATGGAGCAAGAGAGAGAGAGATGGAAGAGCAAGAGAGAGAGAGAGATGGAAGAGCAGGAGAGAGAGATGGAAGAGCAAGAGAGAGAGAGAGATGGAAGAGCAGGAGAGAGAGAGATGGAAGAGCAGGAGAGAGAGATGGAAGAGCAAGAGAGAGAGATGGAAGAGCAAGAGAGAGAGATGGAAGAGCAAGAGAGAGAGATGGAAGAGCAGGAGAGAGAGATGGAAGAGCAAGAGAGAGAGATGGAAGAGCAGGAGAGAGAGATGGAAGAGCAGGAGAGAGAGATGGAAGAGCAGGAGAGAGAGAAGAGCAAGAGAGAGAGATGGAAGAGCAGGAGAGAGAGATGGAAGAGCAGGAGAGAGAGATGGAAGAGCAGGAGAGAGAGAAGAGCAAGAGAGAGAGATGGAAGAGCAAGAGAGAGAGATGGAAGAGCAAGAGAGAGAGATGGAGCAAGAGAGAGAGATGGAGCAAGAGAGAGATGGAAGAGCAAGAGAGAGAGATGGAAGAGCAGGAGAGTGAGAGCCAGGGCATCGATGACTTTGCTCGCCCTGAACCTGCCATATTACAGGCCTTCTTAGATTACCACCCACAGCAGAACAGTAGCAGTGCAGTTGTGATGAGGGTGTTCAGCTGTAAAGATGGCACCAACAGGAAGTGGCTTACTTATTGCAAAGAACGCCATTTATTGTTCTGCTTTGTGTGTCTGGCATTTGCAAGGCTGACTGACACCAGCACATTTATAACAGGCATGAGTGACTGGCGACATATACATCTGCGCACAGAGGAGCATGAAAAGAGCACTACACACCAGACCTGTGCTGAAGCTTTTTTCTTAAGGTGCTCAAAAGGCAACATCAGGAGCTTGTTTGCTGGCAGTCAGTTGTCAGCTCACAGAGCACAAGTGAAAAAGAGACGGCAAGTTTTAGAGCGTATAGTGGATGTGATCAAAGTACTTGGGAAGAGGGGACTCAGCTATAGGCATGTGGAGAATGAGGCTGCATACACTTTAGGTGATAACACCATCGATCATGGTAACTTTCTGGAACTGATTGTGTTATTAGGCAAGTATGATATGTGCCTTGGAGAACATTTGAATGACTGCATTGAAAAAAGCAAGAAGTTGCATCAGACCAGTGGATCAAGAGGTAGAGGATCTCTCATCACCCTACTCTCCAAAACAACTGTCAACTCAGTGATTGATGCACTTGGCCATCTCCTTCAAGAGACCATCGCCAGTGATGTCCAGAAAGCTGGGATGTTTTCTGTTCAGCTAGACACAACCCAAGACATCACAGGTTATGATCAGTGTTCAGTAATCATCAGGTATGTTACTGAGTCTGTGCAGGAGAGGCTTGTCTCCATAGTGAGGTGCGAAGCATCCACGGGGCAGTACTTTGTAAACTTGCTTTCCGGAGTTTTAGAGCATCTGAATCTAGACAAGGCCATGTGCATTGGGAATGCAACAGATGGTGCTTCAAATATGCAGGGCCAGTACAAAGGCTTTTCAGCACTTATGACTGCCCAGTCTCCAACTCATGTGCATGTGTGGTGCTATGCACACATACTTAATCTTGTGATTGCTGACACAACACAAAGTGTCATTGAAAGTGGATCACTCTTTAATTTACTTAATGACATAGCTGTGTTCATCAAGGAGTCCCATCACAGGGTTAATCTGTGGGAGAAACAAACCGAAAACACAAGACACAGACGCCTCAGTCCAATAGGTGAGACACGGTGGTGGGCCAAGCATGATGCCCTCCAGAAAATCTTTGGACATTTTGGAAAACCAGATGATGGCCTCTTCGTTGATGTAGTGCTGACGATGGAAGCCATTGAAAAGAGGGAAAAAGAAAAGCCAGCTGTTTGTGTCAAAGCACGAGGCTTTAAAGAGTGTCTCTTGAAGCATGAAACTGTGTTAACAGCACAGATATTTCTTAGAGTGTTTGAGCAACAACTCCTCTGTCAAAGTACCTCCAGTCAAAGGGGATGGACATTCTCTCTGCCCATCATATGGTGACTGCCACACAAGATGGCCTCAAAAGTATTGCCAGGGACTTTCCAACTGTGAAGACAGCTGCAGACACATTTGTGAAACAGACAAATCAAAAACTAGAGGAGAGGGAGAACAACACAGACATGGAAGTGGAGGCTGAACTACCTAAAAAGAGAGCCAAAAGGAGAAAAGGCATGGCCGGAGAGATGCCTGAAGATGAGTTGCAAATCAATGCTGAGAAATCATATGAGGTGAAAGTGCACAACATCATCCTGGACACAGTTATTGAAGCAATCCACAGACGATTTGTCATACATGGCCCTCTTCTTGCCGATTTGGCAAGGTTGGACCCCAGGAAGTTTAGCCAGGTCAGAACAGTTTCTCTTCCAAGTAATGCATTTCAGAACCTCAGCGCCTGTCTACTTAAATTTGACAGCAGGGCTACAGTTAATAACCTTCAGTCAGAACTGAAACGTTTTGCTGAACAGTGGGAAAGGCTTAAGACATCACATGTAGATGAGTACACGACCAGAACAGCAAAGGACAGATCTGAAGAATGGGACGAAGAAAGTGAAATTGTGACCGAAAGCTGTGGTTCTTGCAAAAATTGCCCACTGTGCTGCTATCAAATACTCAGGCGGTTCAACATGCTGTCTGATGCCTATCGTCTCCTTGGGCTGGCATACAAGTACCTGCTGACCCTCTCCCTCACTCAGGTTGCCTGTGAAAGAACGTTCTCTACACTCAAGTTCATTAAAAGCAGACTCCGAAGCAGCCTGTCTGCAAACAAGCTGGAGATGTTTATGCTGATGGCCACTGAAAAGGACATTCTCATGTCATTGGACTCTGACATGGTCATTGACAGGGTAGCTGAGAAGAGTGACCTGCTGAGAAAGCTCCTTTTGTAACCTGGTGAGGTGAAATAAAAATGAGCAAAACATTCCTAATTATCTATTGTTAATATTAAATTCAGCTTTATTGTTATTGCCTAAATGAATACGTTTAGTATCTACCTTCACTTCAAACAAGTCAAGTGATTGGTAAATGCTTAGAATTTGTCCATCTTAATAGATAGAATAAATATGAGATTGGAGTATTAGGCATTTATAAACATATATTCTTACAGTCTTAATCTGTCATTGTTTCATTTCAGATGCTGTCAGTCATTTTAGGAGGACTGAAGTGTGTTCATTTTAAGTAAGTACTATATGGAATATGATTCAACCATTTTTCTAGAGTAAGCATACCAGTACTGTCATTGTCTGAAAAAATCTATTAAGTACAATTCTTTCTCAACCTTCACTGTCTGTCCTTTCACTTCATAAAGGTTTCCATGTCTTAAGATATGTTCAGTGTTGCTGCTGTGGAAGTGTTGTAGGTGACCTTTTATTGATGAGTGAATAGTCTTTGGTGATACAATTCAATCATAATCTGTCCTTTATAGATTTTAATATTCATCTAATCTTTATTCCTTTCTGTCCTGTTTGTCAGGGTCTGATCATACATTGTTTGTTTAAGAGGTTCGAGACCATTCAACTTTTTAAGTTCATCAACGTAAGTACTAGTGTATATGATTTCTCTAATTCCTTTCTGGAATAAAGATGCCAGTACTGTGATCATCTGAGCAAGTCCATCAATTGCCATTCACAGTTCTTTGTCCTTTCACTTGTGTCCTGTTTTTCAGGGTCCCATATAATTTCTTCAGAAGTAAGTACTGTATATGATGCCAGTATTTTCCCATATTTTCTAGATACTGTATTAGTACTGTGTGTAAAATGCCATCAAAAACTCAATTAAGTGTTATTCTTATTCTTCTTTCTCACCTTTCTTTCTCTGTCTCCTTTCATATTTAAAGGTTGCTGTGTTAGCAAAATATATTGTGCTACCATGCTGTTTTCTATTGTTTTGGTAAATAAATACTTTATGAAAATATCCCTAAATCGGTCATTTATTAATTTTAATATTAATTAATGATCATGTCTCACCTCTAGTGTTCTTGGTCTTAATTTCAGGTTTCTACCATGTGTTGTAGATAGTTCAGGAGGTTAACTCTACCAAGCAGTCTTTTTGTTTCCGCTATGTACTGTTTAAAATCCCGAATAGGGAGAATGGTGTAGGTTTAACTTTATTAGATTGATACATATATACCAACAAGGCAGTGTACATCAAAGCAGTTGTTTTCATGCAAAGGCTTTATGGTTTTTCCTATAGCGATTGACAGACCACGTGACTTTGCGCATTGCATGCCGGGAACTCCTGGCAAAACAATCCAAGTACCACATCAAATACAAGCATTTGCAATTGCAGCACTACAAAACGTTCATTCTCCGGTTCCAATACCTTCTTGATTTTTCTTTGCCGCACAAAAAAGGTATGTACAAAACGACGGAGAACAATGCCGGTCCGTACAAAGACAGACTCGACGAAAAGACAAAGAAAAGATACGAGGAAAAATCAAAGGAGTGAAAGGGTCAGACCCTTACGAGCACACAGAGGGACAAAAGACGTTAGCGTGCTGCCCAACTTTCACCACGCTCAGATTTATAATTATACGGTTCTTGGAGTGAGTGCATACACTCATGAAGTTTAGTAACTTCAGGTCACTGCAACAAGCCCAGGTACAGTTTACCGACGGATGGGTGCAGGACCTTGAAATGCACCGAAAGACCATCGTACGAACAAACGTAAGTTTACCTTTGTTCGTCTCACAAATCGTCGTCATAAATACACATTCGTTAACCGTGTATTAATATAACCTTTGAGCTCAACGGTAATTAATTAGTAGTTGAAAAATAATTGTAATATTTGAGCCATTTCTGCTGTCCAACTACTTCTTAAAAAATACATTTTTAATGTTAATTAGATTTTTTTTACAGCATAAATAAAGGTTATATAAAAGTCAATGCCACAGACTGATTGCGGCTTCTACCTTGTTACACTAATGTTGTTTGTAGCTCAGTATGACTTTATGTCATCCATGAGGGATGCATTTGACATATGTTTCACATATTATAGCCCAACAAGTTATTTATAGCAATTTAAATACGAGCAATCAGTTTCTTTGCAAATACCGGAAATCAGTTTTTGGCAGACAATCACTTTTTGGCACAACACCGGCTATTGCAGTTAATAATACAGCAGCTTCTTGCCATTTTTTGTGTTTCTTTTTATCGCTGTGTAACTGAGTTCAATTGAAAGCCTGCATGCGCTAGTACCTCTTGCCAAAAGTTCCCAGAATCCTTTGCGGTTTTATCCATGAATGACGTCACATTTTTGGTGGGCCGGTCTCCAGTCAAAATGCCCGGGCCGATTTTTTGTCCCAGTCCAGCCCTGCCTGCCCTCCAGCACTATCCACAGCAACCCCTCAACAGCAACATTGTACCCATCAGGTAAAGCATCGGCTACGTTTGCTTTGCCTTGTTGCCCATATTAGATTCTTGATGAAAGTGTGTTGTTGTTATTCAGCCTGGTTCAATGTGCCCCTTTCTAACTTTGAGCACCCGCCCCTTTAAACCTCTCTGCACAGCCCTGCCTAACAGACCTACACCTTAGTTCACAGATTCACTTTGTCTAAGGTTGATTTCTGGGATTTCACACAACCCAGGATTCAGATCGTGAATCCATGATGGGCTTGGATTTACATCATTATAAATGAAATGTGCTCTACTTGGAAGCAGCCGGCCCCGCCCCTTTTGACGGGTTGTGTGAGACTTTAAATCATCAAACTGTAAATTATAAATTAAATTGTTATTGATCCTTTACCCCGAGTCCTAAAGTGTAGATTTATTTTCTTACTCTTCTTATATTTATTGTTTGTTTACTTGCACCGCTGTAACTGCAGCCTCGTCGTCTCGTCTCTCTATATGCTGGACTGTCTGTAGCGGAGATGACAATAAAGTTTACTTTGACTTCAGCAGTGCGCAGGCGCACCGAGGGCTCTCGCGCTCACTTTATAGAATTTAGAAAAAACATGGGTGCAGATTATAAGTCTGTATCATAATATCTGTTTGTTGTGTTGTTTTTATTTTGTTTTGCGAGTTGGTTATTAGATGCCGCTCCAGCCAGCCAGAGACTCCCCGCCGCCCCGCCCTCTCCTCCCTGTGCCGCCAGCAGCAGGCGCACCTCGCAAACGGAGGGCGCCCTTACTCCCAGCAAATGGCTGATAGAAAACCGATCGGTGCCTACGAATTTCCCAATATGCGCTGGCATGACGTCGGGGAAGCATGGGTACGACCGATTATTTTATTTTTTTCTTGCCCGTGATGCCCCCCCCCCCCCCACCACGATGCATTCTATTGGTTTGCACACTTACACACACCCAGCTGTGGTTTCCTGTTTTGCTGGACTCTGGAGAGCCCCGCCTTTAACGCTCTTCTCTCACAGAGAGCAACAGAAAACTTGGAAAAACTCCAGATTGACTGAACTCAGTTCAAAGTTACCTTGACACCTTTAGATGTGAGACGTAGTGATGGTCCGCTTGAAGCTGACGCTCCGGTGCGTGTGTCAGAAAGATCAACGCGCTGCTTCAGAAGCACCGTGTCGAGGCTTGATTCGTTTGGCCAGAGTCACGTGATCAGTGACGTCTGAAGCTTCGTTTAGAACGTACCTTTTTTTAAATCGAACTTTATTGAAACACAATGAGTATACAACATACAAACAGATGAAGTTTACAAAAGAACAGAACATGAACATACAGAACCAGGAGTAAAAAAATGATGATATGAGTAGGCGAAAAAAATCAACATATAAATATTGTTCTGAGAGGCTTTTTGTTGGTTGAGTCTGAAATTGATTGTATGTACAATTCATATCCTTATAAAAAGGCAGAAATATGGTGTTTTATTAATAAACTTACATTCATGGATATAAAATAGCTAAAAGTATTAACAAATATTTTATAAAAAAAACATTTATCATTCTTCCTGGGGAACTTAAAGAAACAGAATAAAACATTTTCCATCGTAAAGAAAACTCCCTTAAAATATGGACAATAACAAAACTGCTAAATTCTTCCAGAATCTCTGTGTAGAGGAACCAAAAGAGATGTGCCACAGTTTCTGGATGATCCCCACAGAAAGTTCAATTAGTATTTATGTCTCTTTTAAATGTTACCATATAGTGACTGGCTGGGTCACATTTATGAAGAATTTTATATGAGATTTCCTTCACCTTGTTCACAATTAGATATTTATGGGATCATCCAGACTGTCTTCCAGGTGATATCTGGAACATGTCGGTTCCAGTAAGATATTCTATATATGGGAGAGACATGATATCTTCTTGGAATAAACTACGTATTCTCTTATTGCTGTTACCAAGTTCCTGTGAAAAGCAGATTTTTCCCACTGCTGACTCAGCTGGATCAGGGAGAGTGACTGAGGCAGATATTGAGCTGTCAGTGTTTTTATATAACATTAAAGTCCCTGAGGGTATGGCACCAAGGACCATTGAGAATTCCCCAACACTGACGGGAAAATTATATAGTGTAAGGAATTCATTGTAAGTAAGTAGTGCTCCCTCGTTAAATTTTAAAACTTAGTAGCGGCCGCCATTGTTGGCAGCTGAAATTTGGCTGGGCCGCGCTATGAATTCTGGGATATGGTGGGCCACGAAGGACACACCCGACCCATCCTTCAAACTCGGGGGAATGAAGGACGCATTTGAAGGAGTCGAGGAATCGGGACAGCCTTCGTCGCCTGGCTGTGACGTCATCGGCCTTCAAATGCGGCCTCCGGAGGATGCAGCCGACGTTTTGGGACACAGCTTGTGTGTCTTTGTTGGTCATGTGACCTCCCAGGGACTACACATGGAAACGAGCAGTTTAGCTCAAATCTGGCAGGTTTCCATCGTCTGTTTTTGTCCTGATGTCCATGAACATGAACACTGTCCCTGTCAAACACGTCCAGATAATCTGATCCAGTGTTGTTCTTCTTCTGTGGTGTTTGTGATGGAGCAGCTGATCCTGATGTCCTCCACCAAGGGGGCAGCAAATTCAGCTGACTGTCATCATTTATTAAAAAGATGTAACAATGTGACATAATGCAATATAATAGTGTCAGTTACACATTGTGGGTTGCACTGTGGCCAGAATGGACATTACCTCCTGCCTAATGGAAGCTGTCAGCCATCCTGCAACCATGAATTAGATAAGCAGAAGTGAAGGGATTGTTAACAACAATTTAATAATAAAATGTAATGTGATAGTTGCACTTTATTAGCTCCCCACAATCGTATGAATAATAACCATGAATGCACTGCATGCTCATAGCAAGTTCTTTAGGTTTAAAGTGAGATCCTGCTTTAAAGGGCGCTTCATCTGCTGGGAATGACATGTTTCTTCTAGTATGTAAGGCTCAGCCCATCTTACTGGGACTTACTTTTGTAGATCCACATGCTCTAAACCTGGTGCTCCATGATTGGTGCAGAAGCTTTAAGCTACTATTAACAAATAATGACCATGGACTTAGTTGTTACTACAATAACTTATCATTGAGCAACTTTTAATTTTACTTGTAAAACTATGCAAGTAGAATTGAATGGGGCACAGTGAGCTGAGCACAGGCCCACTCTGTGACACTCAACAGGCCCACTCTGTGACACTCAGAGGTTTGTGGATATCATACTGAGAGTATTGGACACAGTGCAGCCAGCTTGCAGCCACTTTCCCACCACTTTAGCACAATGTTTACATGAGACTCAGCCACACTAATGTTCCTGGGCAGACATGTGGTGCAGCATGGCTGATGGCACTGTACCTGCAGCTGTCATGGACAAGAACCACTCAATACCTCACCCAAGCCAAGCCTGTGCTGATGTTGTGATCTGAGACCGAGACACTAACCCAGGATCATGATATGATGTTGTGAGAGTTTCACTAAGAATTAGCTCTGATTACAAGATTTCAATCTATCGTAACTCTAATTTGTATTTACTTCAGTTTGTTCATCTTGGAGCTGTGTGCAGCTGAGGACAGTCTTATTATTACCAGGTGAGGATATGTAACAGCCACAGTCTGTAGAGATGATGTCACCATGGAGTGGTGATGTCACTGGAGCTGCCAATATGTGCTCCAGCCAAAGCTACACCAGAGGGTTGTGCTGTGTAACAGGTTGGTGCAGGTGGTGTTATCTACATTTGAACATTAGGCAACAGTCTCATGAAGACACTTTCTATTGTTCACTAAAGACCAACAATAACAGAGACAAAGGGAGAGCAGCAGAACTAGTGCTAACAATTAGCACTGCTAGCCTGCCCACCAACACCAGCTAATGTTCTAAAAACGATGATCAATGATTTTGCTGTAACGGCTCCAGCTGTCTGTGTCAGGGACACGTTGGAGATGAAGTGAGTGATCCAGTGACAAAGGTTTGGAAAGCTGCAGTCAGCTGAGACTAAAGGAGTCACCTGACCGAGAGACCAAATGTTTCACTGAGAACGTCCAGATGAACAGAATCAACCTTTGGGATAATCTGTTCCACACATCCATGTTTCACTTACTGCATTATATTTCCTCATTGCTGTGCACCTCCAAGTTCAGACTCAGAGGCTGCTGAAGCTGTTTTCTGGAACAGAGACGTGTTGGATATAAAAGCAACTCTTCTTTATGTGTCAGCACTGAGGAAAGGAGCAGCTTCGTTTCTAAGTGTATGAAGGACTGTAGCAGTGTGTGTGTGAGCTTTATTTCACAGACAGAACCATGTCAAAAACACAACTTCAGGTAAAAACAATACAAAATCAAAGAGTCTGATCAGAAGGATTAAACAGAGGAGTGTGGGACTGTTTTTAACAGACAGCAGGTTAAGCCAGGCTGGAGGAGTAAACTGAGCCTCGGTGTGAGCAGCAGTGTGTTTGACAGGAAGCTGAGATAAACAGTCTGGAGCCCATTTAGTGCTTCATATGAAAGTGTGAGGATTTGAAAGCAAATCTAAAATCAAGCAGGAGTCAGTGTGAGAATGATTTGTGCTTTTCCTCAGTCAGATGCTGGGAGTTTCAGTTCATCCATGTTCAGCGTGCTGTGCTTTGTGTAACAGGAGAATATGACAGTATAAATCAAGTCTTCATGTCACTGAAAGCCTCCACAGTCTGCTATGGAGGTGCATCAGTTTGGATTTACAAGAAGAACATTTCTTAAACCTGCCACAAGATGGCGCTCCAACAGAAGGGATGTCCACAGTGTAACACAGACACACACATACTGTGTGAATGTGTGAGTGAATGGGCTTTCAACACAAGGCTTCTGCTGCTACCTTTAATGACATAATTAGCTAACAAGAACAAACTGTTAATTACCACCAAAGAACGGCTCCAGATTTTAGCTGCTGACCATTTTGTGAAACGTTGATTACATCAGCTTATTGTTGATTTTTCAACCTTAATATCAGCTGCTTTAAAGGAGCCTGGTTCTCTGGCAGTAACACTTTTCTTCACTAGATGCAGTGCAGGCACAGTCTGTGTTTCTAAACTACACACTAATGTTCATTGTTGTGCAGCTAAATCCTCCCTCTGGATGGGAAGAATCCCTGTCAGGCTTCAAACACCTGGCTTGGTGTTCTGGAGCTAATGTGTCACCTGTGAGGACTCTGAGATGAACACACAGCAGACACTTCAGTTCTCCGTCTGTGTGTCCTCAGTTTCCCAGCATGCCTTGGCTGTGGTGGTGGAGGTGAATGAGGGGGAACATGCTGCTCTGTCAGCACTCAGGTTTCATACCTGGTGATCTCAGAGGACAAAGCGGCGTTACAGCAGCGCACGTTGATGAGACCTGATGCTCTGAACAGTTCAGACTTCAGCCTCACTCTGAGAAAACAAACGACTGACTGTCAGCAGCAACTACACCTGCTCCATCAGTGACGGAGAGAAGAACTGAGACTGAGAGACATACAGCTGCAGGTCAAAGGTCAGAAACGCCCGCTCTTTGTACGGGTCAGGAGTTAGTACTGCAGAGGTCAGAGGTCAGCTTGCTGACAAACCATTTGAAACAGTTTGGAGCTAAAAGCACAACAGCAGAGGAAAGAAGAGACACTGCAGAGATGATGCAAAATATTGTGTTTTGTTCTCAGCTGTCAAAAAGTGTAACACACGTGTTCCAGCACAGCCTTTGTGTACTTTCACTTCTCCATACTGTCCATTGGAAATCCTGTTTGTTACTTTTTGATTTCAGTCCATGTGTCCAAAGCAAACTTCTGTCCCACACTTTCTCTGCTGACTCTTCACCGATGCTCAGATGATCTCAGATGATTTCACCAGAACTCATCAAAATTCGGGCTCCACAGAAACCCAGACGTCACTAAACAAGCGTAACAAGCAAAGTGAAAACTGGTCGTTCAGCTTTATTGACCAAAGATAAGCTCACATGTCACCTCATGACACAGACACTTATTTCCACAGCATGCACGAGGACTGACAATAAGTGTCTATAAAGCCACTTCTATCTGCCACACCTGTGCTTCTGTCATGGTTGCTCTCCTCTCACTCTGTCATTTATCCACAGTCTGCCTCCCTCTGCTCCGTCAGCTGACGTCCTCTCTACACCACCTGCTGTGTTTTATCCTGCAAAAACACATTTAAGAAGCGTTGCACCGAGTAACGGGAGGAACTGCTATAAAATCCATTTAAAGGAGGTGGTGCTGAGTGCTGTGACTGGGGTCCCACCACTGACATCACGGGTGGAGGACATGTTGGAAAACTGCTACAAAGTGCTGTGCAGCCAGCAGAGCTTACAGTCTGTCCTGTGTGTCATACAGGCTCTCACACTTAGTGTTTCTGTGACACATTGAAGAGAAGTTTGTGTTGTTCACAGTTGTGCTTGTACTGAGTGACAGCTGACATGACCTAACAGGAATAATGTGTCTGTGCTGAATGAGAAGTAACACACAATGAAGTCTTGATGCATCTCAATCATCCAGGAAAGTGAGTCTGTTGCTTCTGTTCATCTGGACGCAGCGTTTTGTGGGAGAAACGTGTCGTCATCATCAGGTGACGTCTTCAGTCTCAGCTGCAGGTTTCAGTCTTACAAACAGGACATTTGCATAAAGACTGAAAGCAGCTGCAGGAACGATGGGCTGGGAGCTCCGTTCCTTCATCTTAATTATGTAGATTCTCAGGACCATTGATCAACAACCACTGATCCATGTCCATGAGTCCCATTCACAGAGATGTGGGAATGGCTGCAGTCACAGCATGTAAGATGGAAATAAATGAGAAGTATTTAGCTGAAGTGGATTTGATTTATGTTACTTCTTTTTTAACTTGTAGTTCTACATTGGAAGATTATTGTGATATTGAAATATAAAAATACATTTATATTCTATTATTTTCTCAAAGTAAGCGTCACACTCGCGGAAGCCGGTGTAGCCGCCGAAACGCCTGCATTTATGGAGACTTTCAGCCCCAGGTAGGCCAGTTATGGATCTTGGGATCCACATTATGTCAGCAGCTGTTCTCCACCGTGAACTGTGTTCAAACAAACACGCTCACGCCTCACAGACGACAGCTTACAGTCCTGTAGAGATAAAGTGACTTCGTACAGCCCCGTCTTCAGTCTTGTGGAGATGATCTCGACGCTTTGGTGGATGTTACTAGCTCCTGTGCAGTATTTTGTAAAGACATGATTATACCCCGTAAGCGCGTTAAAATTTACGCTAACAATAAGCCATGGCTCACTAAAAGTGTCAAATCCTGTTTAAGGAAAAAGAGACAGGCCTTTAAAGAGGGGCTGTTACCGATTTTCAGACAGCTACCAAGGAAATGAAAATCGAGATGTTGAAAGCAAAACAGACAAAAACCTTCTTGAAAGCAAATTTGCTGCAAAAACTTTTGGGTCTGCCTGGACTTGTATGAAAACCATAGCAGGGTTTCAAAATCCCCAGAGCAGCAGTCAGGTCATTTTAGATGTTTTAATTCAGACAGAGATTTTCAAATGCTTTAAACATGTTTTCTGCTCGTTTTAGTTCTTCTGATTTCAGCGAGGATATTTGGGAACTGAAACAGAAACTGAGAGATACTCAGCACTTTATCATTGAACTCAGCGATGTTAAAAAGGCCTTTCATACAGTCAATGTGAACAAGAGCCAGGTCCTGATAATATTAGTGGCCGCCTAATTAAATCTTGTGCTGATGAACTCAGTCCTATATTTCAGGTTATTTTTAACAAATCCTTGCAAACACAACATGTGCCCTCTCTTTGCAAAGAAGCAGTCGTGGTTCCTGTCCCTAAATCTAAACGACTTCAGGCCTGTTGCCTCACTTCAGTTGTCATGAAAGTCTTTGAAAAAATCATCAGAAATGTGATTATGAAGAGACTGAAGGTCAGCTGGATCCAATGCAGTTTGCATACAGGCCCAACAGAGGAGTGGAGGACGCACTTTTGACTTTACTAAATCTGATTCTTAAACATGTAGAGAGTAAAGGGACTTTTGCAAGACTTCTTTTCATTGATTTTTCTTCGGCTTTTAATACAACACAGCCCCATATTTTAATTAAAAGACTTTTAGAACAGTTTGAAATCAGGAAAAACCTGCTGGGCTGGATTTTAGATTTTCTAACTGACAGGTCACAAAGAGTGAGAATAAATGGGGTTCTGTCTGACCCAGTGTTCTCCTCCACAGGTTCTCCTCAAGGCTGCGTCCTATCGCCCTTATTATTCACTCTCTATACAAACATGTGTCAGGGCAGACATGAAAACAGGGTCATTATTAAATATGCAGATGACTCTGTTACTGTCAGCTTACTGAAAGAGGGTGAAACTAACCACGGCCCAGTCATTGATGACTTTGTTCAGTGGTGGGAGGAGTCTTATCTCCAGCTGAACATATCTAAAACAAAAGACATGGTTGTTGATTTTAGGAAACAACAAAATGGGCACGGAGTCACTTTAATTAAAGGTCAGAAAATAGAGCAAGTACAATCATATAAATATCTTGGGACCATAATCAATGAAAAACTGAACTTTGATCAAAATTGCAAATCAGTTTGTAAAAAGGGTCACCAGCACCTTTATTGCCTTAGGAAACTTGTTCATTTCCACATTGACCAAAAAATGTTAACTTTGTTTTCTCGTTCTTTTATTGAGTCTGTTTTATCCTTTTGTTTGGTGGCATGGTTCGGTCAGACCTCTGTCACAGAGAAAAACTCTCTGAATCAGATAGTGAGATGGTCCAGTCGTCTGATAGCTGAGCCACAGTCTTGTTTAGCCTCCCTGTACTCTGAGCAGGTACAGAGGATGGCTTTATCAATCCTTAAAAATGCTTCCCATCCTCTAAGGGGTGAATTTCAGCTTCTTCCCTCAGGACGGAGGTTTCTATTTCCGAGATGCAGGACAAAGCGTTATAAAAATAGCTTTGCTGTCACTGAATTAAATAAGAACTGTTTTTGATTCGAAATATTAAAGTATGTGTCACAGTGAGTTTTATATATTTACTAGGTATGTGTGTTTTTAAAGGGATGTCAAATGCTGTCATTTTTCTGTAAAGCAAATTTACCTTGCCTTTGGGTATAAATAAAGTTACCTTACCTGCAGACGCTGTGCGCAGAGGTTCAGGAGCAGAAGTCCCGTTGTAAACATATCACGGCAGACCCGACGATGTTTGCATGAACGCGCTTTTTTTAAAAGTCAGGTCAAGGCTCCAAAAGCCCAAAGGCGATATAACAGTTTGTGTTTGCTACATGGATCATTGTAGTTCAGCTTTCCTTTGTTATATTTCTTTAAGAGCTCAAAATGTGTTCATTACATAAATCAAATGTAATTTTCTCTGTAGCACTTCATGGATTTCATAAGCAACACACTGTAGTTGTTCACACAAAGCATAAAGGTAAAAACAATATACACAGTGTTATCTTCATTTTAGATGTCACAAAGTATTTGCGGCTCCCAGTGTTTTCCCAAACCCTGACCCTTTGCGTGGAAACCGGGTCCAAAAGGCTCTTTGGGTGTTAAAGGTTGCTGACCCCTGCACTAGGCCCAACTGACACATATATTTGATTCCAAATACAAAAAATAATGTGTAACCTGCTGGAAGAATGTAGGAGGTTGAGACAGGATCTCAACACTTGGTGTCTGCAACAAAAGACAACAATATGTGGGGCGATCGTGGCTCAAGAGTTGGCAGCTCGTCTTGTAATCGGAAGGTTGCCGGTTCGAGCCCCGGCTTGGACAGTCTCGGTCGTTGTGTCCTTGGGCAAAAAAGCACTTTGGGGTCCTTAGGGACGAGTAAAGCGCTCTACAAATACAGGCCATGTAATGGCAGAAACATTTAAGAACTGCAGGAATACCAGAAGGCACAGAGGGACCCAAGATGACTGAGTTGGTTCACACCTGTTGGCGGAGGCGCTATCTCTCGAGGAGAAGCCACTCATCGATCGAGCACATAGAGTGAATCGCCAGCGTCCCAAACAAAGTCATCTTCCTCGGCCCATCATCTTGAGATTGCACTACTACCACATTGGTGAGGAAATTCTGCTGAAAGCTGCAGAGAACAAGAACCTGATGTATAAGGGTTTTTAAAATAAACATCCTCCCAGATTTCCCTCCCTCTGTTGGAAACGCAGAGCCGCATTTGCAAATATGAGAGGAAGACTACGTGGGATGACCGGCGTCAGGTACAGACTGCTATACCCTGCAAAGCTGTTAGTGACCCATGGTGATGTGAGGAAAAGCTTTACCGATCCCAAAGAGACCGTAGACTACGCGGAGAAGCACCTCTCCCACCCACCTTCAAATGTATTAAAAGCAAGGATATATCTATATGTCTAACGCTGACACAGCACTGTGTTTCTTCTTTTCCCTTTATATTCCATGTAAAGGTGAATATGGAGCGTTTATGGAGCTCGTTTATTGACCAGCTGTCAGTTAGAAGGTAAGAGTTACTAGGTTAACAGAGGTTAGCAGTAACAGTACGGGGAAGTATATTGTGTTGTTCTTTTGTTGTTTTTTATTTTATCGTACTTTACTTTGTTATTTTGATTTTACCTGTTGTGAGTGCTTCCCGTAATTCTCCTTTTTCTTGCGCCGCTGCGGCCAGAGTTCACAACATTACATATTTTTGTATCTATAAACAGGAAGCTGACACTCTCCAGACTTTATCAAAGGTGTGAGCGTCACAGCAGAGGCCTTTGTGTCAACGTAGCTGAAGACAAAACACAGAAACACATGAAGGAGATTTTCCTGGCCTGGATTTTATACAAATATTCTGCAGTACATCAAAAATGAAAGAAAACCATTAGTCAACATATGAACATCACCTCTGAAGTTACAGAGCTTTGATTGGAGACACAGCTGAGCGTTTTGCATTTTGCATAATTAATTACATAATTAATTATGTAACCATAATTAAATGGTTACATCATCTTTAAAGTCCCCAGAGATCAGGAAAAGGGCCTGAGGGTGCTGTGTTTGGAGTCTGCTGGTTACAGTGTGCAGGACCTCACAGGCTGCTGCAGCGTTAGCAGAGGGCGGGACATACACAGCTATCATAATCACGTGTGTAAACTCTCGTGGTAGATAGTACGGTCTCATGCTAACCGCTAGCAGCTCAATGTCCTTACAGCATAGCGTCTCTTTGATAGAGAAATGCCCAGAGTTACACCATCTATCGTTCACAAACACAGCCAGACCCCCTCCTCCCTTCTTACCACTCTCCGCTGTTCTGTCATAAGAGGCTCAGCAGCTAAAGCAGCACACCTGGGTCTCCCAGCCTATTAAAAGCAGCCCTTTGCTTCACCTGCTTCACTAAACATTATTATTTTAAGCAGAGTGGTGTGATTTATGTAGGCATTGCTGTGTGACAGGATGACTTTTCTTGCACACCCACCAAATGAGGGCGCACATGCTTCCACGCCCACTGGTGACTGCACACATCCTTTCAAGGAAGCATTTCATTCATCCCTAACAAATGGAAGAAAACACTGTGCAGCGTGTTCAGGTTTGAACGTGGCCCTGGCCTCTCTCTGCATCCACCTGGCACATGCAACACACATCCACTCCCTGCTGAACTGCTTGTATTTGATGTGTTGAAGTTTTGGTAAAGTTTGAATAAATTCCACTTTATTTATATGTAACCGAGGACAAGGGATGAGTAAACGGGGCAAAGAAATAATTGATCATTTATTTATTACATAAGTTAAACATACAAATTCCCAGTCGTTTCCAGACAGGACTTACAACACATCCTGCTGATATCCCAGCTGCACATGAGACTTACCACACAAACTGTGCGAAATAACACTACAACCCGTCACACCCCGCTTAGTGACACTGCAATCGTGGCACACACTGCAAACAATTCGGGTCTCAGCGCAGCTGGGCATCAGTGCTATGTATGGCCTGTGATCTGAGAGATAAAGGGAAGTGGCACAAACAATTAAAATAAAAAAAACAAAAGAGAGGTTAGTCCGCCCTTACAAAACTTACTCTCAATCAATAACCGCCTCTACGGCTGGACGGACTAACCAAAACAAAATTACAAATCAATCAAAAGAACAAAAAAAGGACAGCAGAGACAGCACAGAATATTGATCAGTTTCCCTGCGCGCAGTCGATCTAGGGCTTGATCAATTCTTCTATTAAAATTCGTGGTCACACGACAGTATACCCACTCGCACCTGAGTGAATTAATTGCCTCTGGTTTTTTCCACAGAAGAGCGCTGACTTCACCCCACACACCCACTACCTTTTCACAGCTCTTCAGCCAATCACCTGGCAGAGAGCAACAAACTGCCAGGTGACACTTGTTACAACCCTCCCCTTCAAAGGGCATCGGCGACCCGACGATGAGCTGAAAAGAGAGCACACTTAAAATTTTGCTCATTTTATAATGGATTGTGGCAATTTAAATGGGTTTGAGTGCTGTCCAGCAGTCTTCCTCATTGACCTACGAGACCCTTGCGTCAAGCTGGCAACATCTTCCTCCCCAGGTTCTAGGTCCCCAGAACAATCCAAATGGGGCACCCCCACATGTGTGGGACTCAACGTCCCTTCCTCCAACACTGCAGAATCGCCTCCATCTCCCTGTTCTGTAAACATCTGTTCCACTTCATCAACCATACTGTTATTTGTGGCCAACATTCCGGTTAGATCATCCTGTTTTGACATTTGTAGGCCACTATCTTGGTCTCCATCCAATTCCCTGATTGGAATGTTTCTCAACTCAGTTCGATGTACTTGTCGAAGTGGACCAGTGTGCCCAGCAGGAGCGACTGAATATACTACGCCATGACCAGGAGGAGGTCGCACTACTTGAAAGGGCGTGGGATCCCAAAAATCTTGAATCTTATTGCGACCTCTTACAGAGTGGTTTCTCATATACACCAAATCGCCCTGCTCCAAATCAGGACTAGCACATTTAGAGGAATTCAAATCTCTCTGAACCCTTCTCCTTTCTAACCGTTGCTGCACAACATCATATGCAGCAGCCAAGGACTTTTGGTGTTCCTGTACCCACTCTTCAAGAGTGACGTCCTCATCAACTTCACTGCCAGCACCCAACCAAAAATCCACTGGCAACCGTGGCTCTCGCCCGAACATCAAATAATATGGAGTCATACCAGTTGACTGATGTACTGTGGTGTTATACGCATATGTGACTTGGGAGAGATGCCGCGGCCACCGGCGCTTTTGTTCAGGAGGCAGGGCACGCAGCAAGTCATGAAGTGTACGATTAAATCGTTCACATTGACCATTACCTTGTGGATGATAGGGTGTCGTCCGACTCTTCTCTATCTTATAAATTTTACACAGCTGTTGCACCAAAACGCTTTCAAAATTTCGCCCCTGATCAGAATGTATACGGCTTGGAGGCCCAAATAAATGAAACCAATGCTTCACTAAAGCCTCTGCCACTGTACTGGCTCGCTGATCTTTTGTAGGGACAGTCTGAGTATATTTAGAAAAGATGTCAGTCATTACCAAAATATTCTCTTTACCATCAGTTGAGGGTTCAAGTACTGTAAAATCAATTGCCAAAATTTCATGAGGCCGAGATGCAGAAATACTACCCATAAAGGTTTTAATCTTTGGCACAACAGCCTTAGAAAGAACACACCTTTCACAATCTCTGCACCATCTCTCAATATCTGCATACATGTGCGGCCAATAATATCGCGAGCGCACCAACTGCAGTGTACGCTCAACCCCTTGATGACCATGCTCATCGTGGAGTAAACGAAGGACGCGGCCCTGTAAACACTGTGGCAGCACCAGCTGGTCAACCTCCCTCACTCCATCAGGAGTATGAGTGCAGCGATACAACACAGACTCCCTTTGTTTCATCCGCCCCCATTGACGGACCAATTCCCTCGAACCCTTACCAAGACCATCTCTTTCCTTTGAATCTGGCAACCTGGCCACCTCCCAATACTTTAAGAAGGGACCAATCACAGGGTCTTGTTTCTGTAACGTACAGAGATCAGAGAAAGAACAACCAGGTAAAACACTTATCTCTGCCTGAACACTGGGAATCATCTCACACTGCACTCCAATATCATTAGATAATGGACCATCCAATTCCATTACAGTTCCATGTAGGCGGGACAATGCGTCTGCATTAGCATTCTGAGCCCCAGGCCGGTATTTTATGGTCAAATCAAAAGCGGCCAGCTCTGATGCCCACCTCTGTTCTGTGGCACCTAGCTTTGCCGTGGACAGATGGCTTAGTGGGTTATTATCTGTAAATACAGTGCAACGATGACCCAAAAGATACTCCCTAAACTTTTCAGTGACGGCCCACTTGAGAGCTACAAGCTCAAGCTTCATGGAACTATAATTTCTCATATTCCTCTCTGTAGGCTTTAAGCTCCGACTGGCAAAAGCTATTGGCCGCAATTTACCCTCATACTCCTGGGAAAGCACTGCCCCTAGACCCCCATAGCTTGCATCTACTTCCAATGTAAATGGCTTCTGAAAATCAGCAAAAGCAAGCACTGGTGCAGAAACCAGAGCAGCCTTGAGCTGATGAAAACTTTGTTCACACTCCAAATCCCAAAAATCCAATAACGGTTTTGGGGGGGTCCTACCTTTTCTACCTGGAGGGAGGAGTGCAGAGACCAATCTATGCAAGGGAGCAGCCATGCGTGAAAAACCAGCTATGAATCTCCTATAATAACTAGCAAATCCTAAAAAGGAACGCAGTTCTGCTAGATTGCTGGGCGTTTTCCAATCCCGCACTGCAGCTATTTTATCTGGATCAGTAGAAACTCCTTCGGCAGACACCACATGCCCCAAATATTTCACTTGCCTCTGGAAAAACTGGCACTTGGAGAGTTTCACTTTAAGCCCCTCTTTATCCAGACGAGAGAAGATTTCTTCCAACCGCTCCAAATGCTGTTGCACGGAGGATGAAAAAACAATCACATCATCCAAATACAAAAGCACCGACTGATGTCTGCAATCTCCAAACAAACGCTCCATCAGGCGCTGAAATGTACTGGGTGCATTACACAAACCAAACGGCATGCGGTTGAACTCAAACAAACCAAATGGGGTACAAAATGCAGTTTTAATCTTATCCTTCTCAGCCATTTCCACCTGATTATAACCACTAGCCAGGTCCAAAGTGGAAAACCACTGAGCACCAGTCAAAGCATCCAAGGATTCTTCAATCCTTGGCAGAGGAAATGCATCCTTTCTGGTCTTGGCGTTTAACTGTCTATAATCGACACACATGCGTAGACTTCCATCCTTCTTTTGAACAAGAACTATTGGGGATGAGTACGGACTACTACTTTCTCTGATGATGCGAGCTTGCAGCAGCTGTTTGATATCATCCCTTGCCAGTTCATACTGAGACGGAGGGATTCGCCTGTATGGTTGTCGCACTGGTGTTTCATCTATCAAAGGAATTTCATGAGTGATCAATTTACTACAACCAACATCCAACTCATTCTTGGCAAACACGCCGCTATACTTCTGCAATAAAACTTTTGCTTGCCGTTTCTCACTCTCCTCAAGACTTTCAAATTCAGGCAGATCCAATTCCGCTGCATTGTCTGCCATTGTATGACTGGAAATATAAGCTGTACAACACTGTGAATTTACAGAGACCTGTATTTCAGAGTTACCCTCTGCTAGCACACTGGCCAGTTGAACTGTAGCAATCACCCGACGAGGTGTCAAATAGACATCAGTTTTACCAACATTAGTCACTGGAACAAAAGCCTCCCCTCCTTCTCCCTTTACCAATGAAGGAGACACCAATAGGCCTTCCGGGAGAAAACCATCATCAGGCCCGAGGGGTTCAATCAAGAGGTCAATAGGTGTATTCACAGGCATCTTTGGACAGGTAACAGGAACATAACTTTGCGTTCCAGCTGGAACACAGAAAGACTTCTTACCCTGTACTCTAACACGATGGGGTTCAGGAGAATTTGCCATGGCCTCCATCATTTGGCAGTATCTCAACGCTCTTCTCCAACCACGTGGCGCAGTCTTCAAAACTGGAGCTTCCCAGAGGTCGGAACCATATTGTTTACACAATTCAGAGTAAAGGGGGTTCAATACATTCATTCCTAACACACCAGGTACAGATATCTTTTTCTGTGCCATGTGGCTATCTGTTGGATCTCCCACAATCAACACCCCTCGACGAGGTAGGTGAATTCCCAGGATTGTAACATCCAACTCAATATACCCAGAATAAGGAATTTGTAGGCCATTAGCTGCTTTAAGTCCCAACCAACCACAGTCTTTAAGCTTTTTATCACTGAGATGAGAAAAGTTATTTTTAAAAGAGCTTTCTGTGATTGTTGTGACCATGGACCCTGTGTCCAGCAAACATGAAATAATAACCCCACCCAAATCAACCTCCCCTTCCAAGCATTCACCAACTAGATGACCGAGTTCTACATTACTGGAGCCTTGCAACCCTCCCACCAGTGTGTGGCTCTGTGCACTGGTGGGTACTAGTTTTCCGCCGCCCCAGTAGTTTGGCCATCAGCCCTAGCTGCTCTTTCATGCTGATTTCCATCAGAATTGGGTAATGTCGGGCAAAATCGGGCAATATGTCCAATTTGCTCACACCTAAAACAAATGGGTTTACCATTCACCGTCCTTCTACGTCGAGAAGTGTGATTGCTAGAAGCAGCCACCTCCTGTGGGTTTAATGCCTTAATGACCAACTCTAATTGTGTCTGTTGGGCTTTAAAAAGGGACACCAACTCAGCATATTCTGATGTTCTAGAATCGACACTTTCACAAGAAGCTTGCATATCTGCAGAGACTGAAACAGACTGATTATATCTAGACCTAAAAGGCTGATTCTCATACTGTGCCATCCACCTGGTCGCTTCGGCTCTCGCCTCACGAATCGTCCACTGTGGGTTGGCATTAATCAAATCTCTCAGCCTGATCCTCAATGTCAGATCTCTAACACCATCACAAAATTGATCACGCAGATCTTTTGAAGCTTTTCTTGCGGCTTCCTCATCCGTTTTAATAATCTGGTCCATTAAGGCCATCAGGGAATGAGAAAAGTCAATTAAGGACTCGCCTTCTAATTGTTTACGATTGAAAAATCTGCGTTGCAAAGAAATGTGGGAATCTAAGCAACTGTACATTTCTTTCAGTGTATCAAAAATTTTCTCAACATTTTCTTTCTGTTCCTTTGGCAAAAACTTTATCTCAGTGCGTGCAGTACCCTCTAAATGGTTAAAAATGATTTGAGCTTGCTCTTTTTCTGTTCTGCCTCTCGTGCGCACAAAGTCTCTCATTTGCTCAATCCACTCATCTAGAGTCAGTGAGCCCATATTGTCCAACTTCCCTGAAAATGTTGGCAACTTTCTATCCTGTTGTACGTATACCACAGGATTGGGTCTCACAGTCTCTGATTCACTTCCTGTAGCTCCTGTTGATGTAGAGGGCCTTTCTGTACCCACAGATGCTGTTTTCAAGTCTCTAAGTTCATTCTCCAACTCCTGTATACGTTGGGCCATTGTTTGTTGCTCGCTTCCCTCCATGATGGCGATCGAGACCTGGCTGCTCCTTCTCTCCAATCTTACAAACCTGTCCCTGCTGTCCTTACAAAATAACAAAACAAAATGGCCACTCCCTTGAACCCTGTCGACAACGCCAAAATGTAACCGAGGACAAGGGATGAGTAAACGGGGCAAAGAAATAATTGATCATTTATTTATTACATAAGTTAAACATACAAATTCCCAGTCGTTTCCAGACAGGACTTACAACACATCCTGCTGATATCCCAGCTGCACATGAGACTTACCACACAAACTGTGCGAAATAACACTACAACCCGTCACACCCCGCTTAGTGACACTGCAATCGTGGCACACACTGCAAACAATTCGGGTCTCAGCGCAGCTGGGCATCAGTGCTATGTATGGCCTGTGATCTGAGAGATAAAGGGAAGTGGCACAAACAATTAAAATAAAAAAAACAAAAGAGAGGTTAGTCCGCCCTTACAAAACTTACTCTCAATCAATAACCGCCTCTACGGCTGGACGGACTAACCAAAACAAAATTACAAATCAATCAAAAGAACAAAAAAAGGACAGCAGAGACAGCACAGAATATTGATCAGTTTCCCTGCGCGCAGTCGATCTAGGGCTTGATCAATTCTTCTATTAAAATTCGTGGTCACACGACAGTATACCCACTCGCACCTGAGTGAATTAATTGCCTCTGGTTTTTTCCACAGAAGAGCGCTGACTTCACCCCACACACCCACTACCTTTTCACAGCTCTTCAGCCAATCACCTGGCAGAGAGCAACAAACTGCCAGGTGACACTTGTTACATATAGGAACATTTCATCTGTGGACTCCTGCTTCCCCTCTCCTTGAGCCAGTTTGTGACGGGAACATGACATAAGAAAAGTAATTTATCCCTTTTTGATTCTGTGTATCTGGCGCTCATCCAGTGAGTTCACACTTGGCAGAAACAGACTGAATTTGTCTGGAGAACTTTGGCTTCAGCCAAGTTAGATAAACACACTGTGTCTCTGTCAAAACAGCAGTGTAGTTGTGGCACCCCTGTGAGGGAATGACCACATGAATATTATTTTGTGTAAAACACTCATGTAACGGGACATTTTTCATTGCTATATGTATTTATTTTCAGTTTCTTTAAGAGGATAGAAAATCCATGTAACAGGGATTCATTTTATGTTAGAAAGCAGTGAGGGCGGAACTTTGGTGCTTGCTCCGGGGTTTCGGGGAGCAGTAAGTGGAGCCCACCTTCCGCTGCTTCCTCAGACACGTTCTGGAGGAAAGCAGAGACGCATCGTGTCTTCCTTACTCTGCTCTTCACCTGCTTTTACAGGTCGGTACACGGTGCTCGCACCGAAAATGTTGTTTATTGTCACCATGGTTACCCACGTTAATGTGAATGGGAGAGTTAAGGCGGTCCGCCAAAGTTATTTAT